>NC_047122.1:1858811-2158811 GCF_902500255.1 Thalassophryne amazonica
ACTTTATACATCCTTCCCTTAGGCAGTATTATTAGACGGCATTGCTTAAATTTTCATTGTTACACAGATGATACCCAGCTTTATCTATCCATGAATCCAGAGGACACACACCAATTAGCTAAACTGCAGGATTGTCTTACAGACATAAGGACATGGATGACCTCTAATTTCCTGCTTTTAAACTCAGATAAAACTGAAGTTATTGTACTTGGCCCCACAAATCTTAGAAACATGGTGTCTAACCAGATCCTTACTCTGGATGGCATTACCCTGACCTCTAGTACTACTGTGAGAAATCTTGGAGTCATTTTTGATCAGGATATGTCATTCAAAGCGTATATTAAACAAATATGTAAGGCTGCTTTTTTGCATTTACGCAATATCTCTAAAATTAGAAAGGTCTTGTCTCAGAGTGATGCTGAAAAACTAATTCATGCATTTATTTCCTCTAGGCTGGACTATTGTAATTCATTATTATTAGGTTGTCCTAAAAGTTCCCTGAAAAGCCTTCAGTTAATTCAAAATGCTGCAGCTAGAGTGCTGACGGGGACTAGAAGGAGAGAGCATATCTCACCCATATTGGCCTCTCTTCATTGGCTTCCTGTTAATTCTAGAATAGAATTTAAAATTCTTCTTCTTACTTATAAGGTTTTGAATAATCAGGTCCCTTCTTATCTTAGGGACCTCATAGTACCATATCACCCCATTACCCCATTAGAGCGCTTCGCTCTCAGACTGCGGGCTTACTTGTAGTTCCTAGGGTTTGTAAGAGTAGAATGGGAGGCAGAGCCTTCAGCTTTCAGGCTCCTCTCCTGTGGAACCAGCTCCCAATTCAGATCAGGGAGACAGATACCCTCTCTACTTTTAAGATTAGGCTTAAAACTTTCCTTTTCGCTAAGGCTTATAGTTAGGGCTGGATCGGGTGACCCTGGACCATCCCTTGGTTATGTTGCTTTAGACGTAGACTGTGTTTCATAATTATTGTATGGCCTTGCCTTGCAATGTGGAGCGCCTTGGGGCAACTGTTTGTTGTGATTTGGCGCTATACAAGAAAAAAGTTGATTGATTGAAGTTGATTGATATCTACCCATTACTTCCTCATCACCTCTGTTCCCTTCACCAACATGCCCATTGAAGTCTGGTCCTATCACCACTCTTTCATGCTTGGGCACACTCTCCACCACCTCATCTAACACACTCCAGAAATCTTCTTTCTCCTTCATCTCACAACCTACCTGTGGGGCATATGCACTGATGATATTCATCATCACCCCTTCAATTTCCAACTTCACACTCATCACCCTGTCAGACACTCGCTTAACCTCCAACACACTTTTAACATACTCTTCCTTTAAAATGACCCAAACACCATTTCTCTTCCTGTCCTCACCATGGTACAACAACTTGTACCCACCGCCGATGCTCCTGCTCTTACTTCCCTTCCACTTGGTCTCTTGCACACACAATATGTCTACCTTTCTCCTCTCCATCATATCAGCCAGCTCTCTCCCTTTACCAGTCATACTACCAACATTCAAAGTCCCCACTCTCATTTCCACCCTTCTAGTTTTCTTCTTCTCCCGCTGTTTGTGGCAACGTTTTCCTCCTCTTCTTCGTCGTCTTCACCCAGCAGTAGCCCAATTTCCACCGGCACCCTGTTGGGCAATAGCACCAGTGGTGGACGTTGTTAACCCGGGCCGCGACCGATCCGGTATGGGAATTCGATTCTGAGTCTGCATAGTTGGGTTGGCTTGTTTTACGCCGGATGCCCTTCCTGACGCAACCCTCCTCATTTATCCGGGCTTGGGACCGGCACTCAGAATGTACTGGCTGCACACCCCATGTGGCTGAGTTGTCAATTATGTCATTTATACAAAGTTAAAATATAATATATATCTTTTAGTGTTGAATAATGCACTAATTCTGAGGTTTTGTAACAAACAGGCAGATCGCAAAGGATTCTGGGTAAAAATGCCTCTGCTAAACACTGGCTGAGTCTCTCTTTTTGGAGCGAGGCGGAGGGGAAGGCAAAGGGCTACAAATCCTTCCGTTTGGATGGGTAGGAGGAGCTTACTGCTGTCTCTGAAAAAACAAACATGGTGCCGAAAGAGCCGCACAAATGAAGCGGCTTTCATTACAAATTACGCTGTTTAGAAAGTTATAACTTGCCAAAAAACTTTACAGGCAGTTGTCTATGACAGCAACGTGTGTGCTGCTGGATGCATGTTGCTTATGTTGTCGTTCTGAAGAATATCGTAATGTCACTCGTGCGCTGCATTAGAATGTACATACACATGAACGATACGATAAGACACTTTTATATCTCACAATGGAGAAAATCACGATAAAGTGTAAGCACGTTAATTTGTATGTTCATAAATCTGTGGATAATATCAATCCCTGCTATTGGATTTCAAGATCTGTAACGTGTGTATTTTGTAAACAAATGGAGCCCTGAACACACTCATCTAATAAGCTTTCAGGCAGAAAATGAAAACTTTCATCAATGGGAATAAGTTGGAAAATATATACACACACATGTATATGTGTAACACATCACCTGACGTCCTAATAGACTGATATTATTTGTCAAGGAAATTTCTAAAGGAAATAAGGCTGGATGCAAAAAATGGGAGAATTTGAAAAAGAAATAAGGTTGTAATTCCATTAAAAAAGTGAAACTTGTATAATGTATACATTCATTGCACACAAAAAAAGCCATTTGCAAAGCCAAAAAGTTGATTTGATAATCATCTGAGACAACCTGTTGTGAAAGTGTCGTGACACGGACCCACAACAGGGGGCGTTAATGAACGGACAATGGATAAGCCAAAAAGTAACAATTTAATGTTGTGAATCACACAACGAAGTACAGACAATAACAATATGGTGGAATGTCAATTATACACAAGGTGACGTGTGGGCAGGCTCGACGATAGAAGACGTCTGGCGAGAGAAGAGCCGGATCCCAGACAGCTTCCACCACTAACGGAGCTGAAGAACACCGGAGCCGCCAAGCCCTGCGCCCCAGGTGGCCACTGTCTTCAGCAGTCAGACCCGGTACTGCTGGCAGAGAACAGAGACAGTACTGATGAGTGTGAGTTCACACACTCAGTAATCCCAGTCAGTGTTTAGTTAGGAGGGAGAACCTCCACCTCCGAATCACACACTCGTGCAGCTCCTGAGACAACCACTTATCTGGGTGGGGTGGGAGGCGAAGCCGTCGCAGTCCACACCAAACGCCAACTCAGCAGACAAGGAATCCCTCCCAGGAAAACGGCTGCAAAAGAGATCAAACTAATGCTCGATTAAGATTCAGCAGAGAAGTTACCTGAATGGTAGCTGATTTCTCGGCGGGGAGGTGGAGTTGCAGTCCGGCCTTTATGGTGGTGGTGATGTGTAGTGGATGAGTGACAGCTGGTATGGATGATGAGTGACAGCTGTCACTCCCGGTCGCTCCGACGCCCTCTCATGCTTGAAGCCCGCACTTCAAGCAGGGCGCCATCTTGTGGTGGTGGGCCAGCAGTACCTCCTCTTCAGCGGCCCACACAACAGGACCCCCCCATCAATGGGCGCCTCCTGGCACCCGACCAGGCTTGTCCGGGTGACGGGTGTAGAAGTCGGCCAGGAGGGCCGGGTCAAGGATGAAGCTCCTCTTCACCCAGGAGCACTCTTCGGGGCCATAACCCTCCCAGTCCACCAGATACTGGAACCCCCGGCCCTTTCGACGGACGTCCAGGAGCCGGCATACTGTCCACGCGGGCTCCCCGTCGATGATCCGGGCAGGAGGCGGCGCTGGTCCCGGGGCACACAGTGGTGAGGTATGGCAGGGCTTGAGTCTTGACACATGAAAAACGGGGTGTATCCGCAGTGAAGCTGGCAGCTTCAGCTTCACTGCGGCCGGACTGAGGACTTTGAGTATGGGAAATGGTCCAATGTACCTGTCCTTTAGCTTCTGGGATTCCACCTACAGGGGGATGTCCTTAGTGGATAGCCAGACCTCCTGCCCGGGCTGGTATGCAGGGGCCGGGGAACGCCGGCGGTCTGCATGGGCCTTAGCCCTCGTCCGGGCTCTGAGCAGGTGGGCGGTATGCCACACCCGACGGCACTTCCTCAGATGGGCCTGGACCGAGGGCACCCCGACCTCTCCCTCCACTAGTGGAAACAATGGGGGCTGGTACCCCAAACACACCTCAAACGGGGAGAGGCCGGTGGCAGATGAAACTTGGCTATTATGAGCGTACTCGATCCAGGCCAGATGGTCACTCCAGGCCGTCGCGTGCGCGGAGGTCACGCAGCGGAGGGCCTGCTCCAGTTCCTGGTTCATCCGCTCTGCCTGCCCGTTCGTCTGGGGGTGGTACCCAGACGAGAGACTGACGGTGGCCCCTAGTTCCCTGCAGAAACTCCTCCAGACCTGGGAGGAGAACTGAGGACCACGATCCGAGACAATGTCCGATGGAATCCCATGCAGACGCACGACATGGTGGACCAGGAGGTCTGGAGTCTCCTGGGCTGTCGGGAGCTTCGGGAGGGCCACGAAGTGGGCCACCTTGGAGAACCGGTCCACTATTGTGAGGATGGAAGTCATGCCCTGGGACGGCGGGAGGCCCGTGACAAAGTCCAGGCCAATGTGAGACCAGGGGCGATGAGGCACGGGCAGAGGCTGGAGGAGGCCTTGGGCCTTGTGGTGGTCGGCTTTGCCCCTGGCACAGGTGGTGCAGGTCTGGACATACTCCCGGACGTCGGCTTCCATAGACGCCCACCAGAAGTGCTGCCGGACCACTGCCACGGTCCTTCGCACCCCTGGATGACAGGAGAGCTTGGAACTGTGACAGAAGTCAAGGACCGCAGCCCTGGCCTCAGGTGGGACGTACAATTTGTCCTTCGGACCTGTCCCCGGGTCCGGGCTCCATGTCAGGGCCTCCCGGACGGTCTTCTCCACGTCCCAGGAAAGGGTGGCCACGACAGTGGACTCGGGGATGATGGTTTCAGGGGGGTCTGACAGCTCGGTCTTGACCTCCTCTTCATGCACCCGGGACAGGGCGTCAGATCGTTGGTTTTTTGTCCCGGGGCGGTAGGTGATCCGGAAGTCAAAACGCCCGAAGAACAGCGACCAGCGGGCTTGCCTGGGGTTCAGATGCCTGGCGGTCCGAATGTACTCCAGGTTCCGATGGTCCGTGAAAACCGTAAATGGTACCGATGCTCCCTCCAACAGGTGTCTCCACTCCTCAAGAGCCTCCTTCACCGCAAGAAGTTCCCGATTGCCGACGTCATAGTTCCGTTCAGCTGGGGTCAACCTGCGGGAAAAGTAGGCACATGGATGGAGAACCTTGTCGGACTCCCCGCTCTGGGATAGCACGGCTCCTATCCCTGAGTCAGAGGCGTCCACTTCAACGACGAACTGGCAATTGGGATCGGGCTGCACCAGAACCAGTGCAGTCGAGAACCGGCGTTTCAACTCCCTAAACGCGGCTTCGCACCGATCCGACTAGGTGAAGGGGACTTTTGTGGAGGTCAGGGCTGTCAGGGGGCTAACTACCTGACTGTAGCCCTTGATGAACCTCCAGTAGAAATTTTCAAAACCGAGGAACTGTTGTAGTTTCCTACGGTTTGTTGGTTGGGGCCAATCTCTCACTGCCACAACCTTGGCCGGATCAGGGGCGACGGAGGTGGAGGAGATTATGAACCCCAGGAAGGACAAAGAAGTGCGGTGGAACTCGCACTTCTCGCCCTTCACAAACAGCCGGTTCTCCAACAACCGCTGTAGGACCTGACGTACATGCTTGACATGGGTCTCAGGATCCGGAGAAAAGATGAGTATATCGTCTAGATATACGAAGACAAACCGATGCAGGAAGTCCCGCAAGACGTCATTAACCAATGCTTGGAACGTCGCGGGCGCATTGGTGAGGCCGAACGGCATGACCAGGTACTCAAAGTGACCTAACGGGGTGTTAAATGCCGTCTTCCACTCGTCTCCCTCCCGGATCCGAATCAGGTGATAAGCGTTCCTAAGATCCAATTTCGTGAAAATTTGGGCTCCATGCAGGGGCATGAACACTGAATCCAACAGAGGTAACGGGTATCGGTTGCGAACCGTGATCTCGTTCAGCCCTCTGTAATCAATGCTTGGACGGAGTCCGCCGTCCTTCTTGCCCACAAAAAAGAAACCAGCACCCGTCGGGGAGGTGGAGTTCCGGATCAACCAGGCAGCTAACGAGTCCCGGATGTAGGTCTCCATTGATTCGCGTTCTGGACGTGAGAGGTTGTACAGCCTGCTGGACGGGTACTCAGCACCCGGTATCAAATCAATGGCACAATCGTACGGACAGTGTGGGGGCAGCGTGAGTGCCAGATCCTTGCTGAAGACGTCAGCAAGGTCATGGTACTCGGCTGGCACCGCCGCCAGATTGGGGGGGACTAAAACCTCCTCCTTAGCTGTCACACCGGGTGGAACCGAGGATCCTAAACACTGCCAGTGGCAGGTTTCGCTCCACTGAACCACAACCCCAGACGGCCAATCAATCTGGGGATTGTGTTTTAACACCCATGGAAAACCCAAAATCACTCGGGAGGTAGAAGGTGTTACATAAAACACAATCTCCTCACTGTGATTCCCAGACCCCACCAATGTCACTGGCTGTGTCTGGTGTGTGATTAGTGGAAGAAGGGTGCCATCTAGTCGCCGCACCGACAGTGGTGACGGTAAGGCCACTAGAGGGAGCCCAACCTCCTTTGCCCATCTGCTATCCAGCAGATTCCCCTCTGACCCCGTGTCCACCAGTGCTGGGGCGTGAGCGCAACAGCATTCCAGCCGGCTTGCGCTGCCGCGATGCGGAAGTCGACTGCATACTTCGCTGTGCTCCGACACCCCTGTCGTATCGACAGCAGCACGCTTGAAGCGGTCTCACCTCTATGAGGGTGGTCGAACACCTGTCGGAACTCCCTCACAAACTCAGTGTAAATTGTTAGGAGCCGTGAATTCTGCTCCCAGAGCGCTGTAGCACAGGCGCGTGCCTCTCCTCGAAGCAAATTTATAACGTAAGCCACCCGGCTAGCGTCTTACGCGTACATGACGGGACGCTGTGAAAAGACGAGCGAGCACTGCATCAAGAAGTCCACGCACGTCTCCACACAGCCTCCGTACGGCTCCGGAGGGCTTATGTATGCTTCAGGGGAAGGTGGGGGGGTTTGTTGAATGACCAGTTGAATGTCTGTCTCTGGCATACGGTCAGCAGGAGGAGGTGCTGCAGCAGCGCCCTGAGCATGCACTTCCACCTGGGCGGTGAGAGCCTCCATCCTACGATTGAGAATAATGCTCTGCTCGGTAACTAAGTCCAACCGAGCAGTAAAAGCGGTTAAGATGTGCTGCAGCTCACCTAACATGCCTCCTGCTGGCGCCTGTGCACCTCGCTCTTCCATTGGCTGTTCAAGCGATGGTTGACGCCCCTCGGGATCCATGACGCTGGCCGAGAAATCCTGTTGTGAAAGTGTCGTGACACGGACCCACAACAGGGGGCGTTAATGAACGGACAATGGATAAGCCAAAAAGTAACAATTTAATGTTGTGAATCGCACAACGAAGTACAGACAATAACAATATGGTGGAATGTCAATTATACACAAGGTGACGTGTGGGCAGGCTCGAAGATAGAAGACGTCTGGCGAGAGAAGAGCCGGATCCCACACGGAGCTGAAGAACACCAGAGCCGCCAAGCCCTGCGACCCAGGTGGCCACTGTCTTCAGCAGTCAGACCCGGTACTGCTGGCAGAGAACAGAGACACTACTGATGAGTGTGAGTTCGCACACTCAGTAATCCCACAGTCAGTGTTTAGTTAGGAGGGAGAACCTCCACCTCCGAATCACACACTCGTGCAGCTCCTGAGACAACCACTTATCTGGGTGGGGTGGGAGGCGAAGCCGTCGCAGTCCACACCAAACGCCAACTCAGTAGACAAGGAATCCCTCCCAGGAAAACGACTGCAAAAGAGATCAGACTAATGCTCGATTAAGATTCAGCAGAGAAGTTTCCTGAATGGTAGCTGATTTCTCGGCGGGGAGGTGGAGTTGCAGTCCGGCCTTTATGGTGGTGGTGATGTGTAGTGGATGAGTGACAGCTGGTGCGGATCAATCAATCAATCAATCAATTTTTTTTTTATATAGCGCCAAATCACAACAAACAGTTGGCCCAAGGCGCTTTATATTGTAAGGCAAGGCCATACAATAATTATGTAAAACCCCAACGGTCAAAACGACCCCCTGTGAGCAAGCACTTGGCTACAGTGTGAAGGAAAAACTCCCTTTTAACAGGAAGAAACCTCCAGCAGAACCAGGCTCAGGGAGGGGCAGTCTTCTGCTGGGACTGGTTGGGGCTGAGGGAGAGAACCAGGAAAAAGACATGCTGTGGAGGGGAGCAGAGATCGATCACTAATGATTAAATGCAGAGTGGTGCATACAGAGCAAAAAGAGAAAGAAACAGTGCATCATGGGAACCCCCCAGCAGTCTATGTCTATAGCAGCATAACTAAGGGATGGTTCAGGGTCACCTGATCCAGCCCTAACTATAAGCTTTAGCAAAAAGGAAAGTTTTAAGCCTAATCTTAAAAGTAGAGAGGGTGTCTGTCTCCCTGATCTGAATTGGGAGCTGGTTCCACAGGAGAGGAGCCTGAAAGCTGAAGGCTCTGCCTCCCATTCTACTCTTACAAACCCTAGGAACTACAAGTAAGCCTGCAGTCTGAGAGCGAAGCGCTCTATTGGGGTGATATGGTACTACGAGGTCCCTAAGATAAGATGGGACCTGATTATTCAAAACCTTATAAGTAAGAAGAAGAATTTTAAATTCTATTCTAGAATTAACAGGAAGCCAATGAAGAGAGGCCAATATGGGTGAGATATGCTCTCTCCTTCTAGTCCCCGTCAGTACTCTAGCTGCAGCATTTTGAATTAACTGAAGGCTTTTTAGGGAACTTTTAGGACAACCTGATAATAATGAATTACAGTAGTCCAGCCTAGAGGAAATAAATGCATGAATTAGTTTTTCAGCATCACTCTGAGACAAGACCTTTCTGATTTTAGAGATATTGCGTAAATGCAAAAAAGCAGTCCTACATATTTGTTTAATATGCGCTTTGAATGACATATCCTGATCAAAAATGACTCCAAGATTTCTCACAGTATTACTAGAGGTCAGGGTAATGCCATCCAGAGTAAGGATCTGGTTAGACACCATGTTTCTAAGATTTGTGGGGCCAAGTACAATAACTTCAGTTTTATCTGAGTTTAAAAGCAGGAAATTAGAGGTCATCCATGTCTTTATGTCTGTAAGACAATCCTGCAGTTTAGCTAATTGGTGTGTGTCCTCTGGCTTCATGGATAGATAAAGCTGGGTATCATCTGCGTAACAATGAAAATTTAAGCAATACCGTCTAATAATACTGCCTAAGGGAAGCATGTATAAAGTGAATAAAATTGGTCCTAGCACAGAACCTTGTGGAACTCCATAATTAACTTTAGTCTGTGAAGAAGATTCCCCATTTACATGAACAAATTGTAATCTATTAGACAAATATGATTCAAACCACCGCAGTGCAGTGCCTTTAATACCTATGGCATGCTCTAATCTCTGTAATAAAATTTTATGGTCAATAGTATCAAAAGCAGCACTGAGGTCTAACAGAACAAGCACAGAGATGAGTCCACTGTCCGAGGCCATAAGAAGATCATTTGTAACCTTCACTAATGCTGTTTCTGTACTATGATGAATTCTAAAACCTGACTGAAACTCTTCAAATAGACCATTCCTCTGCAGATGATCAGTTAGCTGTTTTACAACTACCCTTTCAAGAATTTTTGAGAGAAAAGGAAGGTTGGAGATTGGCCTATAATTAGCTAAGATAGCTGGGTCAAGTGATGGCTTTTTAAGTAATGGTTTAATTACTGCCACCTTAAAAGCCTGTGGTACATAGCCAACTAACAAAGATAGATTGATCATATTTAAGATCGAAGCATTAAATAATGGTAGGGCTTCCTTGAGCAGCCTGGTAGGAATGGGGTCTAATAAACATGTTGATGGTTTGGATGAAGTAACTAATGAAAATAACTCAGACAGAACAATCGGAGAGAAAGAGTCTAACCAAATACCGGCATCACTGAAAGCAGCCAAAGATAACGATACGTCTTTGGGATGGTTATGAGTAATTTTTTCTCTAATAGTTAAAATTTTGTTAGCAAAGAAAGTCATGAAGTCATTACTAGTTAAAGTTAATGGAATACTCAGCTCAATAGAGCTCTGACTCTTTGTCAGCCTGGCTACAGTGCTGAAAAGAAACCTGGGGTTGTTCTTATTTTCTTCAATTAGTGATGAGTAGAAAGATGTCCTAGCTTTACGGAGGGCTTTTTTATAGAGCAACAGACTCTTTTTCCAGGCTAAGTGAAGATCTTCTAAATTAGTGAGACGCCATTTCCTCTCCAACTTACGGGTTATCTGCTTTAAGCTACGAGTTTGTGAGTTATACCACGGAGTCAGGCACTTCTGATTTAAAGCTCTCTTTTTTAGAGGAGCTACAGCATCCAAAGTTGTCTTCAATGAGGATGTAAAACTATTGACGAGATACTCTATCTCACTTACAGAGTTTAGGTAGCTACTCTGCACTGTGTTGGTATATGGCATTAGAGAACATAAAGAAGGAATCATATCCTTAAACCTAGTTACAGCGCTTTCTGAAAGACTTCTAGTGTAATGAAACTTATTCCCCACTGCTGGGTAGTCCATCAGAGTAAATGTAAATGTTATTAAGAAATGATCAGACAGAAGGGAGTTTTCAGGGAATACTGTTAAGTCTTCATGGATGACCTCTAATTTCCTGCTTTTAAACTCAGATAAAACTGAAGTTATTGTACTTGGCCCCACAAATCTTAGAAACATGGTGTCTAACCAGATCCTTACTCTGGATGGCATTACCCTGACCTCTAGTAATACTGTGAGAAATCTTGGAGTCATTTTTGATCAGGATATGTCATTCAAAGCGCATATTAAACAAATATGTAAGACTGCTTTTTTGCATTTACGCAATATCTCTAAAATTAGAAAGGTCTTGTCTCAGAGTGATGCTGAAAAACTAATTCATGCATTTATTTCCTCTAGGCTGGACTATTGTAATTCATTATTATCAGGTTGTCCTAAAAGTTCCCTAAAAAGCCTTCAGTTAATTCAAAATGCTGCAGCTAGAGTACTGACGGGGACTAGAAGGAGAGAGCATATCTCACCCATATTGGCCTCTCTTCATTGGCTTCCTGTTAATTCTAGAATAGAATTTAAAATTCTTCTTCTTACTTATAAGGTTTTGAATAATCAGGTCCCATCTTATCTTAGGGACCTCGTAGTACCATATCACCCCAATAGAGCGCTTCGCTCTCAGACTGCAGGCTTTCTTGTAGTTCCTAGGGTTTGTAAGAGTAGAATGGGAGGCAGAGCCTTCAGCTTTCAGGCTCCTCTCCTGTGGAACCAGTTCCCAATTCAGATCAGGGAGACAGACACCCTCTCTACTTTTAAGATTAGGCTTAAAACTTTCCTTTTTGCTAAAGCTTATAGTTAGGGCTGGATCAGGTGACCCTGAACCATCCCTTAGTTATGCTGCTATAGACGTAGACTGCTGGGGGGTTCCCATGATGCACTGTTTCTTTCTCTTTTTGCTCTGTATACACCACTCTGCATTTAATCATTAGTGATTGATCTCTGCTCCCCTCCACAGCATGTCTTTTTCCTGGTTCTCTCCCTCAGCCCCAACCAGTCCCAGCAGAAGACTGCCCCTCCCTGAGCCTGGTTCTGCTGGAGGTTTCTTCCTGTTAAAAGGGAGTTTTTCCTTCCCACTGTAGCCAAGTGCTTGCTCACAGGGGGTCGTTTTGACCGTTGGGGTTTTACATAATTATTGTATGGCCTTGCTTTAGAATATGAAGCGCCTTGGGGCAGCTGTTTGTTGTGATTTGGCGCTATATAAAAAAATTGATTGATTGATTGATTGATTATCTCAGCAAAGGAGAAGTGCTCACTATCACAGATTTAGACTGGTTTGTGAACAATATTTGAGGGAAATGGTGATATTGTGTATATGGAAAAAGTTTTAGATCTTTGAGTTCATCTCATACAAAATGGGAGCAAAACCAAAAGTGTTGCGTTTATATTTTTGTTGAGTGTATATACACACACACACACATACATGTATATATATATATACATACATACATACATACACACATATAGACATATACATACACACCCACGCACATATATATATATAAGTATGTGCGCCCACTGTGCGCACACAATGGCCCACTGTGCGCCCACAATGGTGCACAGCGCGCCGCGCTCCGAGCCGCCATCGAGAGGCAGAAACCACCACATCATTTCTAAACGGACGGCTGTGTGGAGCCGGGACCGCCATGTGCAATTTCTCTGGTTATCACAAGATCTGGACATCAGCCATTTTCGCTGATGAAGCGAGACAAAGGAACACCTCCGTTTCGGAGTGTTAGAGGACAAGTTGGGACATGCCCAGCTCTCCACAATTTCTCTTATACTTACTCGACTGGTAAGCACTGAAAGCCGAGATAGGCATGTCCCAATTTGTCCTCCTCCAGTCCAAAACGGAGGTGTTCCTTTGTCAATCGGTCGTGACGCACGAAGCCTCCGCGCAGCTTTCCATGACAAAAAAGTGAAATCTGCCGGAAAATGGCTGATGTCCAGCTCTTGTGATAACCAGAGAAATTGCACACAACGGTCCCGGCTCCACACAGCCATCCGTTTAGAAATGATGTGGTGGTTTCTGCCTCTTGATGGCGGCTCGGAGCGCGGCGCGCCGTACGCCATTGTGGCCGTCCTTAAAGCTGTAGTAACACTCCTTATTCTCTGTGAAGCCCATAAAATTTTCACCGAAAGCCAGATAAATTTTTCGAATGGTTTCCAGGTGCCTG
The DNA here is from genome assembly GCF_902500255.1 of Thalassophryne amazonica. Lineage (NCBI taxonomy): Eukaryota > Metazoa > Chordata > Actinopteri > Batrachoidiformes > Batrachoididae > Thalassophryne > Thalassophryne amazonica. The sequence goes on from NC_047122.1 coordinate 1,871,782, forward strand.
TCTCTAACAGTTTCTGAAAAAATTCTGATGGAAAACAAGCCCAAATCATTCCGCCATTTCCTGACTATGAAACAACGACTCACTCAAAGCCTGCCCACATGCGAATGACGCAACCGACAGGCGTAGAAAAACTCACGCATGCGCACGAAGGTTCAAGGTTGGCTGACGTAAAAACATATGAATCAAATCCATATAGTTTTTGAAAAAATAAAAAGGTACGATACTTTTCTAACAGACCTCATATATATATATATATATATATATATATATATATATATATATATATATATATATATATATATATATATATATATTTATATACAGCTCACAAAGCGGCGCGGCGCAGTCGGAGGTGGCATCCGTCTGGCTGTTTCGAGCTGAAAACTTCCTAATTTAAGGCTCTGTTCACCCAGGACGTCGTCAGAGAACAGAGAAGTTTCAGAAGAAGTCGGCATGAGGAGTTTATGCGGACATTCCACTGTTAAAGGAGATTTTGTAATGAAAGAACGTGCAGGCAAATTCGCCGAGTCGGTTCTGTGACGACGCCGTAAATCCGTCTGTGCCGCAACAGGAAAAACACCTCCGTGTTGAAAACCATTTGTAAAATTCAGGCGGCTTTTGATGGCTTTCAACAAGTGAGTATCTGAGAAATTGTTTAACAGCTGGGCATGTTCCAACTTGTCCGTTAAGGTTTCCAATGGAGGTGTTTTTCCTGTCGCGACCCCCCGCGGTCGGGTCCGTCCCGACATGCAAATCTGCCCGCACGTTCTTTCATTACAAAATCTCCTTTAACAGTTGAATGTCCGCATAAACTCCTCATGCCGACCTCTTCTGAAACTTCTCTGTTCTCTGACAATGACCTGGGTGAACAGAGCCTGAAATGTGGAAGGCACCGTGGGCCGTCCTTAAAGCTACACTTACAGACCAAAATCTCTCATCAGCCATTAAAATTTTTACCGAAAACCAGCTGAATTTATCGAATGGTGTCCACTCAGTTGTGCCTTACAGTTTTTGAAAAAATTTTGATAAAACAAAGCAACAGTCTCTGAGCCATCCTAAACAATGAAAAATCGACGAGAGGGTGGGCCACTCCTCACTCAAAGACTGCCCACAGGCGAATGACGTAACCGACAGGCGTGAAAAAACTCTTGCATGCGCACGAGGGTTCAAGCATGTCTGATGTAATCACACGTGATTCAAATCCATATGGTTTTTGAAAAAAATAATAAGGTCGGATACTTTTCTAACAGACCTCGTATATATAAGTATGTGCGTGGATGTGTATATATATATATATATATATATATATATATATATATATATATATATATATATATATATATATATATATATATAAAACATGATTGGGATTGAAAAAGAGATAGGAGCATCTTCTTTACAATGTGTGAAATGGAGTTTAGATGTGGTAAGGTGACATTAGTGCAGCGATTTGTAAATGAGTTGTTATTGCACATGATATGTGGACATATTAATATTGCACGTGAGTTGTGGACATATTATGAATGAAGGAATGGTTGGATGGTTGGAAGCTGTTTTATTTATTTCTCATGTTTTTCCTCTCACTGCTGTGCCCACACATACGCACCTCCATCTCCAGCTCACAAAAGTTGATTTTCTTCACATCCTTGGCTGTTATTGCAGTAAGAAACACAATCGTCAAACTGAAATTTTGTTACCATATATGGTTAATTTAGGGCACTTCTGCATGTGAATAACTATGGACGTGCACGAGCACGTGCTTTTGATTCGTCCTAATTTACACTTTGTCTCCTGCCAGACAGAAGGTGAAGACTGATGGAAGAGTTGATGCTTTTCATCCATCTATGCTGCTCTCGCTCACTGACTTTCCTCCCTTTTATCTGTCACTTACTCTCTTTCCCTACACTAACTTTACTTCTGCTCTTTCTCCTTTGTTTTTATTGCTCCCTGGCTCTCACCCATCCACAGGCCCATCCATTGTTAGTGTGTGTGTTCTGGACCGTATATTTGTATTAATGGCACCTCTGTCTTCAAACCGCTCTGTGCTGCCTGTCACCGCTCTGCTGCCGCGAGCCGTCACAGCCAAAGCATCCCTCTGGCGCTCACATGCTCATTATCTCAACCTCGTCCGCCCGGCTCAGCCCGGCTTATTGGCAACAACACTGCTCCAGCTGATTCCGTGCAGTTGGGTCTGATGGAGCCTATTTACTGTATGCATGTGTGACACATGTGGCGCTGAAGTGAGGAAAGTGCACTGAGGAGATCATTAGCAGCACTCGGCGACGTCTAATGCCTCACTCTTTGTCTTTGTGTGTGTGTGTGTGTGTGTCTGTTGCAGAACTCAAGCGCAGACCACCGTGTGAGGCTGGACCTGGGCCTGTGGGACAAGTTCAGCGAGCTGGCCACTAAGTGTATTATAAAAATTGTGGAGTTCGCCAAACGAGTGCCTGGCTTCACGGGGCTGACCATCGCCGATCAGATCACGCTCCTGAAAGCTGCCTGCCTGGACATTCTGGTGCGTGGTCACGCTTTTATTTTGAAGGGGAAACAAGCGATAGTGGTTGTACTATGCAGAAATGCTGGTGGTGCATTTTGAGTACCTCAGTGTTAAACGCATGTGGAGATTTTAAAGATGACCATGAACACAGAGGCTAATGGGCCTTTCACACTGAATACGTCAGACGTGTCAAATGCGTCAAAAATCAGTCCGGTCTAAAAAGCATTTTTTTCAGTGAGACGCGTTGCTTTTTAGATGCGTCAGAAGCGTCGTGCATTGCCGCTTGTCAGCAGGCTGACACGGTCAAAGTTCAATCCAATCCAACTTTCGACACTCTGAGCTGTGACGTACCTTCGCGTTGTCCAATAGGAACGACGCGTCGGGCCAAAACACAGAAGACTAGTGGCAGAAACCACTGATCTCTACAAAATGGATCAGTGTAGAAACCACCGATCTGTACAAAACAAATGTGTCACAGGACTGCTCATTTATAGAGCAGTTTTCTGAAGAAAAATCCTTGGAAATGTTTTTTGTTGTTGTTGTTGTTTGTTACCTCAGAGTTTCTGATTACTGTTAAAAAAAAAAAGTTTAGAACACTTGTAATTAAAATAGCTAAATAAATCAATAAAAGGTTCTTTAGAAACCTTTACATCTGTAAATTAAAACCACCTGTTATTTCAGATTAGATAATTTCTTGTTTAACATAAGGAACCTTGGACATTTATGTATTTTTAGACAAATAAAATAACATGGAAATTTGTACATTTTTTAAGTCTGGTAGATTATTTATATCTTATTTCAACCAGAAAAACAGATACTGTAAATAAATACAAATGTTTATTATAAATGCAACAGGAAATAATTTAACAATGACTGCAGTGTGATTGTAAAGTAGGATTTCTGTGACATAAACCTCATGATGTATTTTTTTTATAGTCATTTCAATTTCGCCAAAATATGTAATTGCCTTTAATGTCGTTATCAAGACAGAGTCATTTCTAAAATATGAATTTGAGTACAATAAGTGGAGAGCTTCTACCTGTGCAAATGTCTTTGGACTTTGATTCGTGCACATTTTTAATGATCCGTTCATTTATTGTTAAAATATAAAATGAAACAGCTTTTTAAAAAATAATAAAATAGTTGCTGTTCAAAGAGCCTTTTATTTAGAAGCAGGTAATGTTCTGCTGGATTCTCTGGACCAGATGAAGGTCTCTTCTGCAGCTTTGAACTCTGGTGGTGTTGCTGAAGATACTTTTGTCCCAGTTTGAAGAGCAGAGATGTTTTCTTTCGACTGGACTTCAGCTCATCAATGGAAGTTTGGTGGTCTGCACAGCAAATGTTCCTGATTGGGACAAATAAAAATATTTCTTTCATCATCAATTCATCATCAATTTTATTTATATAGCGCCAAATCACAACAAACAGTTGCCCCAAGGCGCTTTATATTGTAAGGCAAGGCCATACAATAATTACGGAAAAACCCCAATGGTCAAAACGACCCCCTGTGAGCAAGCACTTGGCGACAGTGGGAAGGAAAAACTCCCTTTTAACAGGAAGAAACCTCCAGCAGAACCAGGCTCAGGGAGGGGCAGTCTTCTGCTGGGACTGGTTGGGGCTGAGGGAGAGAACCAGGAAAAAGACATGCTGTGGAGGGGAGCAGAAATCAATCACTAATGATTAAATGCAGAGTGGTGCATACAGAGCAAAAAGAGAAAGAAACACTCAGTGCATCATGGGAACCCCCCAGCAGTCTACGTCTATAGCAGCATAACTAAGGGATGGTTCAGGGTCACCTGATCCAGCCCTAACTATAAGCTTTAGCAAAAAGGAAAGTTTTAAGCCTAATCTTAAAAGTAGAGAGGGTGTCTGTCTCCCTGATCTGAATTGGGAGCTGGTTCCACAGGAGAGGAGCCTGAAAGCTGAAGGCTCTGCCTCCCATTCTACTCTTACAAACCCTAGGAACTACAAGTAAGCCTGCAGTCTGAGAGCGAAGCGCTCTATTGGGGTGATATGGTACTATGAGGTCCCTAAGATAAGATGGGACCTGATTATTCAAAACCTTATAAGTAAGAAGAAGAATTTTAAATTCTATTCTAGAATTAACAGGAAGCCAATGAAGAGAGGCCAATATGGGTGAGATATGCTCTCTCCTTCTAGTCCCCGTTAGTACTCTAGCTGCAGTATTTTTAATTAACTGAAGGCTTTTCAGGGAACTTTTAGGACAACCTGATAATAATGAATTACAATAGTCCAGCCTAGAGGAAATAAATGCATGAATTAGTTTTTCAGCATCACTCTGAGACAAGACCTTTCTAATTTTAGAGATATTGCGTAAATGCAAAAAAGCAGTCCTACATATTTGTTTAATATGCGCTTTGAATGACATATCCTGATCAAAAATGACTCCAAGATTTCTCACAGTATTACTAGAGGTCAGGGTAATGCCATCCAGAGTAAGGATCTGGTTAGACACCATGTTTCTAAGATTTGTGGGGCCAAGTACAATAACTTCAGTTTTATCTGAGTTTAAAAGCAGGAAATTAGAGGTCGTCCATGTCTTTATGTCTGTAAGACAATCCTGCAGTTTAGCTAAATGGTGTGTGTCCTCTGGCTTCATGGATAGATAAAGCTGGGTATCATCTGCGTAACAATGAAAATTTAAGCAATGCCGTCTAATAATACTGCCTAAGGGAAGCATGTATAAAGTGAATAAAATTGGTCCTAGCACAGAACCTTGTGGAACTCCATAATTAACCTTAGTCTGTGAAGAAGATTCCCCATTTACATGAACAAATTGTAATCTATTAGATAAATATGATTCAAACCACCGCAGCGCAGTGCCTTTAATACCTATGGCATGCTCTAATCTCTGTAATAACATTTTATGGTCAACAGTATCAAAAGCAGCACTGAGGTCTAACAGAACAAGCACAGAGATGAGTCCACTGTCTGAGGCCATAAGAAGATCATTTGTAACCTTCACTAATGCTATTTCTGTACTATGATGAATTCTAAACCCTGACTGAAACTCTTCAAATAGACCATTCCTCTGCAGATGATCAGTTAGCTGTTTTACAACTACCCTTTCAAGAATTTTTGAGAGAAAAGGAACGTTGGAGATTGGCCTATAATTAGCTAAGCTGGGTCAAGTGATGGCTTTTTAAGTAATGGTTTAATTACTGCCACCTTAAAAGCCTGTGGTACATAGCCAACTAATAAAGACAGATTGATCATATTTACGATCGAAGCATTAATTAATGGTAGGGCTTCCTTGAGCAGCCTGGTAGGAATGGGGTCTAAAAGACATGTTGATGGTTTGGAGGAAGTAACTAATGAAAATAACTCAGACAGAACAATTGGAGAGAAAGAGTCTAACCAAATACCAGCATTACTGAAAGCAGCCAAAGATAACGATATGTCTTTAGGATGGTTATGAGTAATTTTTTCTCTAATAGTTAAAATTTTATTAGCAAAGAAAGTCTTGAAGTCATTACTAGTTAAAGGTAAAGGAATACTTGGCTCAGTAGAGTTCTGACTCTTTGTCAGCCTGGCTACAGTGCTGAAAAGAAACCTGGGGTTGTTCTTATTTTCTTCAATTAGTGATGAGTAGTAAGATGTCCTAGCTTTACGGAGGGCTTTTTTATAGAGCAACAGACTCTTTTTCCAGGCTAAGTGAAGATCTTCTAAATTAGTGAGACGCCATTTCCTCTCCAACTTACGGGTTATCTGCTTTAAGCTGCAAGTTTGTGAGTTATACCACGGAGTCAGGCACTTCTTCTTTAAATATAAAGAAACACTAAACAGTGTATATATAAACAAACAAACAAACAAAAAAAAAACGATGGAAAAAAACACCTGAAAAAATAAGTTATTTAAAGTTGAGCTTTTGTGGTGTCTGAAAAAAGCTGTAGCTTTATTTGGTAAAAATAAAAAAGACTGAACCATCTACAAATTAAAACGTTCACTCAGATCAACTGTGCTAAAAGGCTAAGCTAACATTAGCCGATCATTAAACCTTCGTCAGTCCTCCCTCGGTCGACGTCACTCCGAAAAGTAGCTGAAAAAAGCTTCTCCCAGCAGGGTGATGGGAGAATCGTTCTACTGCTGTCTTTTAAAGCTTTTTTTGTGGTTCAAGCGACGCAAATTCAAGATGGCAATCATTGAACTTTTTTCAGGTTGTGGAAACAGCCAGAGTGTGACGTAGCAATCTCCGCCCCCTTGCCGCTTCCGAAGCGACACATCTGACGTCACGTGTCGGATGCGTCAGACGCGTTGGAAATGCATCCAACAGATTGGGAAGCATTGACGGATTGGCCTGAAGTATTCAAGGTGAAAGGCCCTTAAGGCTGCCTTCACACATAATGACTTCTTCTTCTTCTTCTTGAGTGTAGTAAAGCTCATCCAACAATGCTGGCCAGGTGTTGAAGCCATCTCTCCATATTGTCATCTATGGTTATAAGGTCGTGATGGGTGGGGGGAGGGCGAAGGATCGTACATTCACTGAGTATCTGAGCCGTGGTCTGGGCCTCCTCCCTGCACTCACACGAAGCCGATGATTTCAGCTCCCATTGATGCATATCTGCACCAAAACAACCCACTCCAGCTCTGAGACGATTTAAGGTTACCCACAGGCTATGGGGGAGGTCAGAACCTGAGGGTGGGATAGTGTTAGGGGCTACCGTTAGCTGGGCAGGGTAATGGTTTTGAGCCCACTCTAGGCCTCCATCCTAGGATTTTGTAGTTGCGGCTATGGAGAGTTGCTGATTGTTGGTAGAAGGGGCAATGCGATTTCAGGCGTTGAGGACCAAGGCTTTGAGGATCTGGGATTAGGCTGTGTAAAGGATGTTCTTCATGTGCCCAAGCCTGCTGAAATATTTTGTATGCTGCACATTCCCTTCTCAGTTTGGCTGCAGCAATTCCTGCAAGAACTGGAAGGAGATGTGTGGGGGTGGGCTTAAGGCAGCCAGTTATGGTCCACAGTGTGCCGTTCAGCGACACATCCAGCTTGGTGGTGTGGACACTAAGAGCGGCAGTGCAAAGAGTTGTCGCATTTGCACCCCAAGTTGATCCCACCAGGCATCGAATAAGATTATTACGGGCGGACACTTTCCCACGTAGAGCTTCAATGTGATGTTTATAAGTCAACTGCTGATCCAACTTCACTCCATAATATGTAGGATGCAGGTTGTGTGGAAGTGTGTTTCCATAGAATTTGATGTTTAATTGTCACAAGCTTCACTGTTGTTCAAGTGGAAGGGTGTTGAGGTTCTTTTATCTGTGCTCAGCTTGAGTCTCCAGGTTTGAAGAAAATACTCTCAGTTTTCCATGTCTGTGGTTAATGTCTTTTCCACCCTTTCCCAACTATTACTTGAGTGTAGTAATGCTAAGTCATTGGTATAACCATACTGAAGTGAGGTAGTGTTCGGTAAATCGCTGATGTAGTTGTTAAAGAGCACTGGTGACAGTTCTGGACCTTGTGGCAAACCCTTCTTGATTTTACAAAAGCGGCTTGTTTGTGTGAAAGCCACCACATTATGGCAATAAGCAATGAATGTGCATTTATGACCGAGGATCACAAACTTGAATTGCATTTGATGATTTGGGACAGAGGCGTCACGCTCTGTCGCAGACTGTCACGACCTGTTGTCACAAGGTACGATTAATGCCACTAATCCTGCCAATTAATTGGGAATCATGATGTCGCAATAATTGTACGGCGCTGTTGTGTGCTGCTGCGCACCATGGTAACATCCTGCCTCAGGGTGAATTTGGTATATATATATATATATATATATATATATATATATATATATATATATATATATATATATATATATATATACACGAGGTCTATTAGAAAAGTATCCTACCTTATTATTTTTTTCAAAAACCATATGGATTTGATTCATATGTTTTTACGTCAGCCAAGCTTGAACCTTCGTGCGCATGCGTGAATTTTTCCATGCCTGTCGGTTGCGTCATTCGCCTGTGAGCACGCCTTGTGGGAGTAGTGATCCAGCCCCCTCATCGGATTTTCATTGTCAGGAAATGGCAGAATGATTTGGGCTTTTTTTCCATCTGAATTTTTTCAGAAACTGTTAGAGACAAGCAGCTGGAAACCATTCGAAAAATTTATCTGGCTTTCGGTGAAAAATTTACGGGCTTCACAGAGAATAAGGATGGTTACTGCAGCTTTAAGGACGCCCCACAATGGTGCACGGCGCGCCGCGCTCCGAGCCACCATCGAGAGGCAGAAAACACCACATCATTTCTAAACGGATGGCTGTGTGGAGCCGGGACCGTCATGAGCAATTTCTCTGGTTATCACAAGAGCTGGACATCAGCCATTTTCCGGCAGATTTCACTTTTAACAAGAGATTTTGTCATGGAAAGCCGCGCGGAGGCTTCGCGCGTCAGAACCGATTCGCTGATCGAGCGTGACAAAGGAACACCTCCGTTTCGGAGTGCCAGGGGACAAGTTGGGACATGCCTATCTCGGCTTTCAATGCTTACCAGCCCAGTGAGTATAAGAGAAATTGTGGAGAGCTGGGCATGTCTTCCGCCATTTCCAGACAATGAAAATCCGACGAGGGGGCGGGACCACTCCTTCCCAAGGCGTGCTCACAGGCGAATGACGCAACCGACAGGCGTGGAAAAACTCATGCATGCGCACAAAGGTTCAAGCTTGGCTGACGTAAAAACTTATGAATCAAATCCATATGGTTTTTGAAAAAAATAATAAGGTCGGATACTTTTCTAATAGACCTCGTATATATATATATATATATATATATATATATATATATATATATATATTGAGCTGCCAGGAGCTCTTGCTTGCCTCTACTGGTGGTTGGCTCTCACTGCGGTATTGTATCACTTCCTGTTCCGGAGCACAGCGGTGTTTTTCTGTATCTGTTAGCTGTTTAATCTGCGCAGTTAGATTGATCTAGTTATCTAGATTACGATTTGTTTCCCAGTGTAATCTTTACGTGCCTTAACTAAAGCACTCATTCTGCTGAATCACCTCTAAATTATTTACACATTATTCACTTTGCGTGTTTTTAGGAATCCGCTAGCTTAGCGTAGCTACTAGCTCTTAGCCGATTTAGCATGGCGGCTTCTCCTGTCTCTCTCGCACTTTTCTGCTCTGGGTGTGAAATGTTTAGTTATTCCTCGGCCTCCTTTAGCAGTAATGGTACTTGTAATAAGTGTAGCTTATTCGTAGCTTTGGAGGCCAGGCTGGGCGAATTGGAGACTCGGCTCCGCACCGTGGAAAATTCTACAGCTAGCCAGGCCCCTGTAGTCGGTGCGGACCAAGGTAGCTTAGCCGCCGTTAGTTCCCCCCTGGCAGATCCCGAGCAGCCGGGAAAGCAGGCTGACTGGGTGACTGTGAGGAGGAAGCGTAGCCCTAAACAGAAGCCCCGTGTACACCGCCAACCCGTTCACATCTCTAACCGTTTTTCCCCACTCGACGACACACCCGCCGAGGATCAAACTCTGGTTATTGGCGACTCTGTTTTGAGAAATGTGAAGTTAGCGACACCAGCAACCATAGTCAATTGTCTTCCGGGGGCCAGAACAGGCGACATTGAAGGAAATTTGAAACTGCTGGTTAAGGCTAAACGTAAATTTGGTAAGATTGTAATTCACGTCGGCAGTAATGACACCCGGTTACGCCAATCGGAGGTCACTAAAATTAACATTAAATCGGTGTGTAACTTTGCAAAAACAATGTCGGACTCTGTAGTTTTCTCTGGGCCCCTTCCCAATCAGACCGGGAGTGACATGTTTAGCCGCATGTTCTCCTTGAATTGCTGGCTGTCTGAGTGGTGTCCAAAAAATGAGGTGGGCTTCATAGATAATTGGCAAAGCTTCTGGGGAAAACCTGGTCTTGTTAGGAGAGACGGCATCCATCCCACTTTGGATGGAGCAGCTCTCATTTCTAGAAATCTGGCTAATTTTCTTAAATCCTCCAAACCGTGACTATCCAGGGTTGGGACCAGGAAGCAGAGTTGTAGTCTTACACACCTCTCTGCAGCTTCTCTCCCCCTGCCATCCCCTCATTACCCCATCCCCGTAGAGACGGTGCCTGCTCCCAGACTACCAATAACCAGCAAAAATCTATTTAAGCATAAAAATTCAAAAAGAAAAAATAATATAGCACCTTCAACTGCACCACAGACTAAAACAGTTAAATGTGGTCTATTAAACATTAGGTCTCTCTCTTCTAAGTCCCTGTTGGTAAATGATATAATAATTGATCAACATATTGATTTATTCTGCCTAACAGAAACCTGGTTACAGCAGGATGAATATGTTAGTTTAAATGAGTCAACACCCCCGAGTCACACTAACTGTCAGAATGCTCGTAGCACGGGCCGAGGAGGAGGATTAGCAGCAATCTTCCATTCCAGCTTATTAATTAATCAAAAACCCAGACAGAGCTTTAATTCATTTGAAAGCTTGTCTCTTAGTCTTGTCCATCCAAATTGGAAGTCCCAAAAACCAGTTTTATTTGTTATTATCTATCGTCCACCTGGTCGTTACTGTGAGTTTCTCTGTGAATTTTCAGACCTTTTGTCTGACTTAGTGCTTAGCTCAGATAAGATAATTATAGTGGGCGATTTTAACATCCACACAGATGCTGAGAATGACAGCCTCAACACTGCATTTAATCTATTATTAGACTCTATTGGCTTTGCTCAAAAAGTAAATGAGTCCACCCACCACTTTAATCATTTCTTAGATCTTGTTCTGACTTATGGTATGGAAATAGAAGACTTAACAGTATTCCCTGAAAACTCCCTTCTGTCTGATCATTTTTTAATAACATTTACATTTACTCTGATGGACTACCCAGCAGTAGGGAATAAGTTTCATTACACTAGAAGTCTTTCAGAAAGCGCTGTAACTAGGTTTAAGGATATGATTCCTTCTTTATGTTCTCTAATGCCATATAACAACACAGTGCAGAGTAGCTACCTAAACTCTGTAAGGGAGATAGAGTATCTCGTCAATAGTTTTACATCCTCATTGAAGACAAGTTTGGATGCTGTAGCTCCTCTGAAAAAGAGAGCTTTAAATCAGAAGTGTCTGACTCCGTGGTATAACTCACAAACTCGTAGCTTAAAGCAGATAACCCGTAAGTTGGAGAGGAAATGGCGTCTCACTAATTTAGAAGATCTTCACTTAGCCTGGAAAAAGAGTCTGTTGCTCTATAAAAAAGCCCTCCGTAAAGCTAGGACATCTTTCTACTCATCACTAATTGAAGAAAATAAGAACAACCCCAGGTTTCTTTTCAGCACTGTAGCCAGGCTGACAAAGAGTCAGAGCTCTATTGAGCTGAGTATTCCATTATCTTTAACTAGTAATGAGTTCATGACTTTCTTTGCTAACAAAATTTTAACTATTAGAGAAAAAATTACTCATAACCATCCCAAAGACGTATCGTTATCTTTGGCTGCTTTCAGTGATGCCGGTATTTGGTTAGACTCTTTCTCTCCGATTGTTCTGTCTGAGTTATTTTCATTAGTTACTTCATCCAAACCATCAACATGTTTATTAGACCCCATTCCTACCAGGCTGCTCAAGGAAGCCCTACCATTATTTAATGCTTCGATCTTAAATATGATCAATCTATCTTTGTTAGTTGGCTATGTACCACAGGCTTTTAAGGTGGCAGTAATTAAACCATTACTTAAAAAGCCATCACTTGACCCAGCTATCTTAGCTAATTATAGGCCAATCTCCAACCTTCCTTTTCTCTCAAAAATTCTTGAAAGGGTAGTTGTAAAACAGCTAACTGATCATCTGCAGAGGAATGGTCTATTTGAAGAGTTTCAGTCAGGTTTTAGAATTCATCATAGTACAGAAACAGCATTAGTGAAGGTTACAAATGATCTTCTTATGGCCTCGGACAGTGGACTCATCTCTGTGCTTGTTCTGTTAGACCTCAGTGCTGCTTTTGATACTGTTGACCATAAAATTTTATTACAGAGATTAGAGCATGCCATAGGTATTAAAGGCACTGCGCTGCGGTGGTTTGAATCATATTTGTCTAATAGATTACAATTTGTTCATGTAAATGGGGAATCTTCTTCACAGACTAAAGTTAATTATGGAGTTCCACAAGGTTCTGTGCTAGGACCAATTTTATTCACTTTATATATGCTTCCCTTAGGCAGTATTATTAGACGGTATTGCTTAAATTTTCATTGTTACGCAGATGATACCCAGCTTTATCTATCCATGAAGCCAGAGGACACACACCAATTAGCTAAACTGCAGGATTGTCTTACAGACATAAAGACATGGATGACCTCTAATTTCCTGCTTTTAAACTCAGATAAAACTGAAGTTATTGTACTTGGCCCCACAAATCTTAGGAACATGGTGTCTAGAGGTCATTACCCTGACCTCTAGTAATACTGTGAGAAATCTTGGAGTCATTTTTGATCAGGATATGTCATTCAAAGCGCATATTAAACAAATATGTAGGACTGCTTTTTTGCATTTACGCAATATCTCTAAAATCAGAAAGGTCTTGTCTCAGAGTGATGCTGAAAAACTAATTCATGCATTTATTTCCTCTAGGCTGGACTATTGTAATTCATTATTATCAGGTTGTCCTAAAAGTTCCCTAAAAAGCCTTCAGTTAATTCAAAATGCTGCAGCTAGAGTGCTGACGGGGACTAGAAGGAGAGAGCATATCTCACCCATATTGGCCTCTCTTCATTGGCTTCCTGTTAATTCTAGAATAGAATTTAAAATTCTTCTTCTTACTTATAAGGTTTTGAATAATCAGGTCCCATCTTATCTTAGGGACCTCGTAGTACCATATCACCCCAATAGAGCGCTTCGCTCTCAGACTGCAGGCTTACTTGTAGTTCCTAGGGTTTGTAAGAGTAGAATGGGAGGCAGAGCCTTCAGCTTTCAGGCTCCTCTCCTGTGGAACCAGCTCCCAATTCAGATCAGGGAGACAGACACCCTCTCTACTTTTAAGATTAGGCTTAAAACTTTCCTTTTTGCTAAAGCTTATAGTTAGGGCTGGATCAGGTGACCCCGAACCATCCCTTAGTTATGCTGCTATAGACGTAGACTGCTGGGGGGTTCCCATGATGCACTGTTTCTTTCTCTTTTTGCTCTGTATGCACCACTCTGCATTTAATCATTAGTGATCGATCTCTGCTCCCCTCCACAGCATGTCTTTTTCCTGGTTCTCTCCCTCAGCCCCAACCAGTCCCAGCAGAAGACTGCCCCTCCCTGAGCCTGGTTCTGCTGGAGGTTTCTTCCTGTTAAAAGGGAGTTTTTCCTTCCCACTGTAGCCAAGTGCTTGCTCACAGGGGGTCGTTTTGACCGTTGGGGTTTTACATCATTATTGTATGGCCTTGCCTTACAATATAAAGCGCCTTGGGGCAACTGTTTGTTGTGATTTGGCGCTATATAAAAAAAAAATTGATTGATTGATTGATATATATATATATATACACAAATACCACATATTTTTGGGTATACCACATATACCCAAAATCTCCTTTAACAGTGGAATGTCCGGAGAAACTGCTGATCCCGACCTCTTCTGAAACTTCTCTGTTCTCTCACGATGTCCTGGGTCAAAAGAGGCTTAAATTTGGAAGTTTTCAGCTCGAAACAGGCTGACGACAGCGGCTCGGAGTGCGGCGTGCCCTCCGGCTCCGTGGGTTGTCCTTAAAGCGACAGTAACACTCCATAATCTCTCATCAGCCCTTAAAATTTTCACCGAAAACCAGCTGAATTTCTCGAATGGTGTCCACTCGGATGTGCCTCACAGTTTCTGAAAAATTTTGATCAAGCAAAGCGGCAGTCTCTGAGCCATTCCTAAACAATGAAAAAATAGATGGGAGGGGTGGACCACTCCTCACTCAAAGCCTGCCCACAGGCGAATGACGCAACCGACAGGCGTGAAAAAACTCACGCATGTGCACGAGGGTTTAAGCTTGTCTGATGTAATCACACGTGATTCAAATCCATATAGTTTTTGAAAAAAATAAAAAGGTCGGTTTCTTTTCTAATAGACCACGTATATATATATATATATATATATATATATATATATATATATATATATATATATATATATATATATATATATATATATATATATATACAAGGTCTCTTACATAATAAACCGACCCTTTTATTTTTTTTTTAACTATATGGATTTGAATGACATGCGATTACACCAATCATGCTTGAACCCTCGTGCGCATGCGTGAGTTTTTTCACGCGTGTCGGTGACGTCATTTCCCTGTGGGCAGGCCTTGAGTGAGATGTGGTCCCGCCCTCCCGGCTGAATTCCTTTGTTTCACACGCTGCTCGAGACGGCGCGCGTTGCTTTATCAAAATTTTTTCTGGACCTGTGAGGAATATCCGAGTGGACACTATTCGAGAAATTAAGCTGGTTTTCTGTGAAAAGTTTAACGGCTGATGAGAGATTATGGGGTGTTTCTGTCGGTGTAAGGACTTCCCACGGAGCGGGACGTCCTGCAGCCCTTCCAGGCGCTGTCGTCGGCCTGTTTCGAGCTGAAAACATCCTAATTTAAGGCTTAATTCACCCAGGACATCGTGAGAGAACAGAGAAGATTCAGAAGAGGCCGGCATGAGGAATTTATGCGGACATTCCACTGTTTAAGGACATTTTTTTAATGAAAGACGTACGCGCAAATTCGCCGAGTCGTTTCCGTGACGACTCGGCAAATCTGTGTGCGCCGCGACAGGAAAAACACCTCTGTGTTGAAAACCATTTGTAGAATTCAGGCGGCTTTTAATGGCTTTCAACAAGTGAGTAACTGAGAAATTGTTTAACAGCTTGGGCATGTTCCAACTTGCCCGTTAAGATTTCCAACGGAGGTGTTTTTCCTGCCGCGACCCCCCGCGGTCGGGTCCAGCCCGACATGCGACTCTGCCTGCACGTTCTTTCATTACAAAATGACCGTTAACAATGGAATGTCCGAATAAACTCCTCATGCCGACTTCTTCTGAAAGTTCTCTGTTCTCTGACGACTTACTGCATCAACAGAGCCTGAAATGTGGAAGTTTTCAACTTGAAATGGCGAGACATGCCCATGAGGGTTCAAGCATGTCTGATGTAATCACACGTGATTCAAATCCATATGGTTTTTGAAAAAAATAATAAGGTTGGATACTTTTCTAATAGACCTCGTATATATAGCTCCACACACACCCCACAGTCATTCTACCGCCGTCAGCTGCTGAACAGGTGCCATCATTCCAGTTCACTCCACAACATCCAGATGGATCCTGAGTGGACAGTCCCATCATCTCCACTCGCTGCTCCCACAGCATGTCTTTTTTCTGTACGCCTTTGTAGTCAGCCAGACATTTTGCTTATATGCAGGGGATGGCGTTCAGAAATTCAACCACCTCCTCTTTCTGCTCCTCGGTGAGGGTTGTTACAACATGGGGAGTGGCCTTCTTCGGGCCTTCTTCGTCCACCGGACTGGAGTAGGAGCAAGGATGTCTGGCTGCACATGGCTCTCCTCTGGCTTCTCTGGCTCAGACTCATTCTCCCAAATATCAGGACCAACAGCAGGAGGAAGAATTGTAGGAGGAGGAACAACTGCAGCAGGAGGACCAACTACATGAGGAGGAACATCTACAGCAGGAGGAGGAACAACTACAGGAGGGGAACATCTACAGCAGGAGGAGGAACAACTACAGGAGGAGGAGGAACAACTACAGCAGGAGGAGGAACAACTACAGGAGGAGGAGGAACAACTACAGCAGGAGGAACAAAAGCAGGCAAAGGAACAACTATAGGAGGAGGGACAACTGCAGGAGGAGAGACATCTGCAGGAGGAGGAGCAACTGCTGCAGGAGGAGGAACAACTACAGCAGGAGGTACAATTACAGGAGGAGGAACAACTACAGCAGGAGGACCAATTACAGCAGGAGGAACAACTGCAACAGGAGGAACAACTACAGCAGGAGGAAAACAACTACAGCAGGGGGAACAACTGCAGCAGGAGGAAAACAACTACAGCAGGGGGAACAACTGCAGCAGGAGTAGCAGCTACAGCAGGAGGAACAATCACAGGAGGAGGAACAACTGCAGGAGAAAGAAGAACTACAGCTGGAGGAACAAGTGCACATGGAGGAACAACTACAGCAGGAGGAACAATTACAGGAGGTGGAACAACTCCAGGAAGAGGAACAACTACAGTAGGAGGAACAATTACAGGAGGAGGAACAACTGTAGCAGGAGGAACAACTGCAGCAGGAGGAGCGTCACTTGGCCAACTTGTCAGCACTTTTGTTATGAGGTCAGGGGTGAGTTCAGGAACAGAGTCAATGATAGACCCCAGAACTGGCTGCAGCAATTCCTGCAAGAACTGGAAGGAGATGTGTGGGGGTGGGCTTAAGGCAGCCAGTTATGGTCCACAGTGTGCCGTTCAGCGACACATCCAGCTTGGTGGTGTGGACACTAAGAGCGGCAGTGCAAAGAGTTGTCGCATTTGCACCCCAAGTTGATCCCACCAGGCATCGAATAAGATTATTACGGGCGGACACTTTCCCACGTAGAGCTTCAATGTGATGTTTATAAGTCAACTGCTGATCAATCAATCAATCAATCAACTTTTTTCTTGTATAACGCCAAATCACAACAAACAGTTGCCCCAAGGCGCTGATCCAACTTCACTCCATAATATGTAGGATGCAGGTTGTGTGGAAGTGTGTTTCCATAGAATTTGATGTTTAATTGTCACAAGCTTCACTGTTGTTCAAGTGGAAGGGTGTTGAGGTTCTTTTATCTGTGCTCAGCTTGAGTCTCCAGGTTTGAAGAAAATACTCTCAGTTTTCCATGTCTGTGGTTAATGTCTTTTCCACCCTTTCCCAACTATTACTTGAGTGTAGTAATGCTAAGTCATTGGTATAACCATACTGAAGTGAGGTAGTGTTCGGTAAATCGCTGATGTAGTTGTTAAAGAGCACTGGTGACAGTTCTGGACCTTGTGGCAAACCCTTCTTGATTTTACAAAAGCGGCTTGTTTGTGTGAAAGCCACCACATTATGGCAATAAGCAATGAATGTGCATTTATGACCGAGGATCACAAACTTGAATTGCATTTGATGATTTGGGACAGAGGCGTCACGCTCTGTCGCAGACTGTCACGACCTGTTGTCACAAGGTACGATTAATGCCACTAATCCTGCCAATTAATTGGGAATCATGATGTCGCAATAATTGTACGGCGCTGTTGTGTGCTGCTGCGCACCATGGTAACATCCTGCCTCAGGGTGAATTTGGTATATATATATATATATATATATATATATATATATATATATATATATATATATATATATATATATATATATATATATATACACGAGGTCTATTAGAAAAGTATCCTACCTTATTATTTTTTTCAAAAACCATATGGATTTGATTCATATGTTTTTACGTCAGCCAAGCTTGAACCTTCGTGCGCATGCGTGAATTTTTCCACGCCTGTCGGTTGCGTCATTCGCCTGTGAGCACGCCTTGTGGGAGTAGTGATCCAGCCCCCTCATCGGATTTTCATTGTCAGGAAATGGCAGAATGATTTGGGCTTTTTTTCCATCTGAATTTTTTCAGAAACTGTTAGAGACAAGCAGCTGCAAACCATTCGAAAAATTTATCTGGCTTTCGGTGAAAAATTTACGGGCTTCACAGAGAATAAGGATGGTTACTGCAGCTTTAAGGACGCCCCACAATGGTGCACGGCGCGCCGCGCTCCGAGCCACCATCGAGAGGCAGAAAACACCACATCATTTCTAAACGGATGGCTGTGTGGAGCCGGGACCGTCATGAGCAATTTCTCTGGTTATCACAAGAGCTGGACATCAGCCATTTTCCGGCAGATTTCACTTTTAACAAGAGATTTTGTCATGGAAAGCCGCGCGGAGGCTTCGCGCGTCAGAACCGATTCGCTGATCGAGCGTGACAAAGGAACACCTCCGTTTCAGAACCGATTCGCTGATCGAGCGTGACAAAGGAACACCTCCGTTTCGGAGTGCCAGGGGACAAGTTGGGACATGCCTATCTCGGCTTTCAATGCTTACCAGCCCAGTGAGTATAAGAGAAATTGTGGAGAGCTGGGCATGTCTTCCGCCATTTCCAGACAATGAAAATCCGACGAGAAGGCGGGACCACTCCTACCCAAGGCGTGCTCACAGGTGAATGACGCAACCGACAGGCGTGGAAAAACTCATGCATGCGCACGAAGGTTCAAGCTTGGCTGACGTAAAAACTTATGAATCAAATCCATATGGTTTTTGAAAAAAATAATAAGGTCGGATACTTTTCTAATAGACCTCGTATATATATATATATATATATATACACAAATACCACATATTTTTGGGTATACCACATATACCCAAAATCTCCTTTAACAGTGGAATGTCCGGAGAAACTGCTGATCCCGACCTCTTCTGAAACTTCTCTGTTCTCTCACGATGTCCTGGGTCAAAAGAGGCTTAAATTTGGAAGTTTTCAGCTCGAAACAGGCTGACGACAGCGGCTCGGAGTGCGGCGTGCCCTCCAGCTCCGTGGGTTGTCCTTAAAGCGACAGTAACACTCCATAATCTCTCATCAGCCCTTAAAATTTTCACCGAAAACCAGCTGAATTTCTCGAATGGTGTCCACTCGGATGTGCCTCACAGTTTCTGAAAAATTTTGATCAAGCAAAGCGGCAGTCTCTGAGCCATTCCTAAACAATGAAAAAATAGATGGGAGGGGTGGACCACTCCTCACTCAAAGCCTGCCCACAGGCGAATGACGCAACCGACAGGCGTGAAAAAACTCACGCATGTGCACAAGGGTTTAAGCTTGTCTGATGTAATCACACGTGATTCAAATCCATATAGTTTTTGAAAAAAATAAAAAGGTTGGTTTCTTTTCTAATAGACCACGTATATATATATACATATATATATATATATATATATATATATATACAAGGTCTCTTACATAATAAACCGACCCTTTTATTTTTTTTTTAACTATATGGATTTGAATGACATGCGATTACACCAATCATGCTTGAACCCTCGTGCGCATGCGTGAGTTTTTTCACGCGTGTCGGTGACGTCATTTCCCTGTGGGCAGGCCTTGAGTGAGATGTGGTCCCGCCCTCTCGGCTGAATTCCTTTGTTTCACACGCTGCTCGAGACGGCGCGCGTTGCTTTATCAAAATTTTTTCTGGACCTGTGAGGAATATCCGAGTGGACACTATTCGAGAAATTAAGCTGGTTTTCTGTGAAAAGTTTAACGGCTGATGAGAGATTATGGGGTGTTTCTGTCGGTGTAAGGACTTCCCACGGAGCGGGACGTCCTGCAGCCCTTCCAGGCGATGTCGTCGGCCTGTTTCGAGCTGAAAACATCCTAATTTAAGGCTTAATTCACCCAGGACATCGTGAGAGAACAGAGAAGATTCAGAAGAGGCCGGCATGAGGAATTTATGCGGACATTCCACTGTTTAAGGACATTTTTTTAATGAAAGACGTACGCGCAAATTCGCCGAGTCGTTTCCGTGACGACTCGGCAAATCTGTGTGCGCCGCGACAGGAAAAACACCTCCGTGTTGAAAACCATTTGTAGAATTCAGGCGGCTTTTAATGGCTTTCAACAAGTGAGTAACTGAGAAATTGTTTAACAGCTTGGGCATGTTCCAACTTGCCCGTTAAGATTTCCAACGGAGGTGTTTTTCCTGCCGCGACCCCCCGCGGTCGGGTCCAGCCCGACATGCGACTCTGCCTGCACGTTCTTTCATTACAAAATGACCGTTAACAATGGAATGTCCGAATAAACTCCTCATGCCGACTTCTTCTGAAAGTTCTCTGTTCTCTGACGACTTACTGCATCAACAGAGCCTGAAATGTGGAAGTTTTCAACTTGAAATGGCGAGACATGCCCATGAGGGTTCAAGCATGTCTGATGTAATCACACGTGATTCAAATCCATATGGTTTTTGAAAAAAATAATAAGGTTGGATACTTTTCTAATAGACCTCGTATATATAGCTCCACACACCCCCCACAGTCATTCTACCGCCGTCAGCTGCTGAACAGGTGCCATCATTCCAGTTCACTCCACAACATCCAGATGGATCCTGAGTGGACAGTCCCATCATCTCCACTCGCTGCTCCCACAGCATGTCTTTTTTCTGTACGCCTTTGTAGTCAGCCAGACATTTTGCTTATATGCAGGGGATGGCGTTCAGAAATTCAACCACCTCCTCTTTCTGCTCCTCGGTGAGGGTTGTTACAACATGGGGAGTGGCCTTCTTCGGGCCTTCTTCGTCCACCGGACTGGAGTAGGAGCAAGGATGTCTGGCTGCACATGGCTCTCCTCTGGCTTCTCTGGCTCAGACTCATTCTCCCAAATATCAGGACCAACAGCAGGAGGAAGAATTGTAGGAGGAGGAACAACTGCAGCAGGAGGACCAACTACATGAGGAGGAACATCTACAGCAGGAGGAGGAACAACTACAGGAGGGGAACATCTACAGCAGGAGGAGGAACAACTACAGGAGGAGGAGGAACAACTACAGCAGGAGGAACAAAAGCAGGCAAAGGAACAACTATAGGAGGAGGGACAACTGCAGGAGGAGAGACATCTGCAGGAGGAGGAGCAACTGCTGCAGGAGGAGGAACAACTACAGCAGGAGGTACAATTACAGGAGGAGGAACAACTACAGCAGGAGGACCAATTACAGCAGGAGGAACAACTGCAACAGGAGGAACAACTACAGCAGGAGGAAAACAACTACAGCAGGGGGAACAACTGCAGCAGGAGGAAAACAACTACAGCAGGGGGAACAACTGCAGCAGGAGTAGCAGCTACAGCAGGAGGAACAATCACAGGAGGAGGAACAACTGCAGGAGAAAGAAGAACTACAGCTGGAGGAACAAGTGCACATGGAGGAACAACTACAGCAGGAGGAACAATTACAGGAGGTGGAACAACTCCAGGAAGAGGAACAACTACAGTAGGAGGAACAATTACAGGAGGAGGAACAACTGTAGCAGGAGGAACAACTGCAGCAGGAGGAGCATCACTTGGCCAACTTGTCAGCACTTTTGTTATGAGGTCAGGGGTGAGTTCAGGAACAGAGTCAATGATAGACCCCAGAACTGGTGAAGGGTAGGAACAACAAAATATACTCTTCATCCACTCAGGGAGATGGGAATCCAGGACGCGAGGCTTAAGGAAAAAAGTCAATCAATCTTCGGGGAAGTATAAAAACCAGAATGGATTACTAACAAATTGTGGGACAGTGAAGAAACCAGGACTTCAAAAGGTTAAGCCATAAACCATACGCTCTGGACAGCAAACATGAACACTGAACCACAGGTTCAGTGGTGTCATGCGGTGTCAATCAATCAATCAATCAACTTTTTTCTTATATAGCGCCAAATCACAACAAACAGTTGCCAAGGCGCTCCATATTGTAAGGCAAGGCCATACAATAATTATGAAAAACCCCAACGGTCAAAACGACCCCCTATGAGCAAGCACTTGGCCACAGTGGGAAGGAAAAACTCCCTTTTAACAGGAAGAAACCTCCAGCAGAACCAGGCTCAGGGAGGGGCAGTCTTCTGCTGAGACTGGTTGGGGCTGAGGGAAAGAACCAGGAAAAAGACATGCCGAGAAGGGGGGCAGAGATCGATCACTAATGATTAAATGCAGAGTGATGCATATGGAGCAAAAAGAGAAAGAAACAGTGCATCATGGGAACCCCCCCACAGTCTACGTCTAAAGCAACATAACCAAGGGATGTCCAGGGTCACCCGATCCAGCCCTAACTATAAGCCTTAGCGAAAAGGAAAGTTTTAAGCCTAATCTTAAAAGTAGAGAGGGTATCTGTCTCCCTGATCTGAATTGGGAGCTGGTTCCACAGGAGAGGAGCCTGAAAACTGAAGGCTCTGCCTCCCATTCTACTCTTACAAACCCTAGGAACTACAAGTAAGCCCGCAGTCTGAGAGCGAAGCGCTCTAATGGGGTAATATGGTACTACGAGGTCCCTAAGATAAGATGGGACCTGATTATTCAAAACCTTATAAGTAAGAAGAAGAATTTTAAATTCTATTCTAGAATTAACAGGAAGCCAATGAAGAGAGGCCAACACGGGTGAGATATGCTCTCTCCTGCTAGTCCCCGTCAGTACTCTAGCTGCAGCATTCTGAACCAACTGAAGGCTTTTTAGGGAACTTTTAGGACAACCTGATAATAATGAATTACAATAGTCCAGCCTAGAGGAAATAAATGCATGAATTAGTTTTTCAGCATCACTCTGAGACAAGACCTTTCTGATTTTAGAGATATTGCGTAAATGCAAAAAGGCAGTCCTACATATTTGTTTAATATGCGCTTTGAATGACATATCCTGATCAAAAATGACTCCAAGATTTCTCACAGTATTACTAGAGATCAGGGAAATGCCATCCAGAGTAAGGATCTGGTTAGACACCATGCTTCTAAGATTTGTGGGGCCAAGTACAATAACTTCAGTTTTATCTGAGTTTAAAAGCAGGAAATTAGAGGTCATCCATGTCTTTATGTCTGTAAGACAATCCTGCAGTTTAGCTAATTGGTGTGTATCCTCTGGCTTCATGGATAGATAAAGCTGGGTATCATCTGCGTAACAATGAAAATTTAAGCAATACCGTCTAATAATACTGCCTAAGGGAAGCATGTATAAAGTGAATAAAATTGGTCCTAGCACAGAACCTTGTGGAACTCCATAATTAACTTTAGTCTGTGAAGAAGATTCCCCATTTACATAAACAAACTGTAATCTATTAGACAAATATGATTCAAACCACCGCAGCGCAGTGCCTTTAATACCTATGACATGCTCTAATCTCTGTAATAAAATTTTATGGTCAACAGTATCAAAAGCAGCACTGAGGTCCAACAGAACAAGCACAGAGATAAGTCCACTGTCCGAAGCCATAAGAAGATCATTTGTAACCTTCACTAATGCTGTTTCTGTACTATGATGAATTCTAAAACCTGACTGAAACTCTTCAAATAGACCATTCCTCTGCAGGTGATCAGTTAGCTGTTTTACAACTACCCTCTCAAGAATCTTTGAGAGAAAAGGAAGGTTGGAGATTGGCCTATAATTAGCTAAGATAGCTGGGTCAAGTGATGGCTTTTTAAGTAATGGTTTAATTACTGCCACCTTAAAGGCCTGTGGTACATAACCAACTAACAAAGATAGATTGATCATATTTAAGATTGAAGCATTAAATAATGGTAGGACTTCCTTGAGCAGCCTGGCAGGAATGGGGTCTAATAAACATGTTGATGGTTTGGATGAAGTAACTAATGAAAATAACTCAGACAGAACAATCGGAGAGAAAGAGTCTAACCAAATACCGGCATCACTGAAAGCAGCCAAAGATAACGATACATCTTTGGGATGGTTATGAGTAATTTTTTCTCTAATAGTCAAAATTTTGTTAGCAAAGAAAGTCATGAAGTCATTACTAGTTAAAGTTAATGGAATACTCAGCTCAATAGAGCTCTGACTCTTTGTCAGCCTGGCTACAGTGCTGAAAAGAAACCTGGGGTTGTTCTTATTTTCTTCAATTAGTGATGAGTAGAAAGATGTCCTAGCTTTACGGAGGGCTTTTTTATAGAGCAACAAACTCTTTTTCCAGGCTAAGTGAAGATCTTCTAAATTAGTGAGACGCATTTCCTCTCCAACTTACGGGTTATCTGCTTTAAGCTACGAGTTTGTGAGTTATACCACGGAGTCAGACACTTCTGATTTAAAGCTCTCTTTTTCAGAGGAGCTACAGCATCCAAACTTGTCTTCAATGAGGATGTAAAACTATTGACGAGATACTCTATCTCCCTTACAGAGTTTAGGTAGCTACTCTGCTCTGTGTTGGTATATGACATTAGAGAACATAAAGAAGGAATCATATCCTTAAACCTAGTTACAGCGCTTTCTGAAAGACTTCTAGTGTAATGAAACTTATTCCCCACTGCTGGGTAGTCCATCAGAGTAAATGTAAATGTTATTAAAAAATGATCAGACAGAAGGGAGTTTTCAGGGAATACTGTTAAGTCTTCTATTTCCATACCATAAGTCAGAACAAGATCTAAAATATGATTAAAGTGGTGGGTGGACTCATTTACTTTTTGAGCAAAGCCGATAGAGTCTAATAATAGATTAAATGCAGTGTTGAGGCTGTCATTCTCAGCATCTGTGTGGATGTTAAAATCGCCCACTATAATTATCTTATCTGGGCTAAGCACTAAGTCAGACAAAAGGTCTGAAAATTCACAGAGAAACTCACAAGTGTCATGACGATGTCACACTGATGCACCCTAGTGCCAAGTTGATGCAGCTCAATGTCATAACACGAAAAGGGTGAAGCGAAACGGACACCAAAAATTTATCACGTTTAACATTTTCTGCATCGAGCACAGGACTCAGAAAGGAAGTAGTTTTCTCACAAGTTAAAGCAACTTAATGGTACTTAACGTGACTGGATGCCACACCCACACAATATAACGCTACCCGCCGTCAATTTTTGATTCTTGCTGTGCTCCGTTGTTGCCAAGCCACACTCGGCAACAATGGAGCACCGTTGCCACACAGGATTGGTGTTGAACATTTTATACTGTGTACACAATGCAGTAAAACTACACCGCTCAAAGAGCACATGTAAACAGTTAAAAGAAAAAAAATGCTGACTGCAGCTCATTGCGCTCACCTCCTCAAATTCTCTCATGATCATGTTAAATAAAGTCCATAAAAGTCCTGCTCACAGACTGATTGCCAGAGAAAGGACATTTCCATATCCAGTATAACTCCAGACATCTCCAGGTCCAGTCACGGACGGTTCACGCGCGAACACCGGCTGCAGCTCTGCGGTCACAGGAAGTAATATATCAGATATCAGAGCACAGACCTGCAGCGCTGCACAAGAAGAAATATAAACTAGAAGAGAAATCAGAGTGCACACAGTCTGGCTGCAGCTCCTCTGCACTCCCCTGAAGCTTCTCACCCCCTGCTGCACACAATTAACACAGACATTCCTGCGTTATGAGATATGCAGCTAATGCAACTTGAAGCAGGCCTGGTGTGAAAGGGGCTTAAGCAGACAAAGACAAAGCAATGAACTCCCAAGGAACAGAAACTCAGGTGAGACTAAATACTGATTGTCTGATGAGTAAATTAATCACAGCTGGGAACCTAAGTGAAGGGCTGTGATGATTAAACTAAGAACCCAGGGGGCAGCAGAGAAACAGATCATATATGAATGTGGACGACAGACAGAAAGTGACACAGGGATGTAATAATTAACTAGGACACAAGGGGGCGGCAGAGAAACAGAACATACATGAACATGACATGGAGGGCATATGCAAAGTGACACAGGACACAGACTCTATTGCGACTTAAGACAATATAAGACTAAACCCTAGAAGCAAACACCAGAGGAGAGACAAGACTGGAGGATAAGTGAAAGGTAGACAAGACTAGAGGGTGAGTGAAAAAGTCAAGACCAGGAACTACAACATAACCTAAGGGCGAGGCCAAGACAGAATGACAGCAATGTGAAGTAAAAGACAGAAGACAAGACAGGACAGACAGATGAACAGATCTAAAAGACATGGGAACACCTAACAGGAGTACCCCAAAAACTACCTGACTGGACCAGAACCCTAACAACTTTGATTCATTGGCATACTGCAGGATGGAAAACAAACTGAAGAAATGCGGTGCAGCGGGGCTAAATATCAGTCATGAGTGTGCACGTGTGAGGAAACAGTGATTTGTAGTGGAGCATACTCGGTGGTGGTTTTTAGTACCCGCCTGGGGTGCCATTTTTGGCAGGGCGACACCGTGGGCACTGAACAAACAATAATAATCTCAAAATAGTTTTCTTGTCACTGTATGTGGAATTGGCAAATTGGCGCCCCCTGTAGGCAGCTGCAGGCGCTCTGCTTGCTGTCAGAGTTCACAGAAGCAGTGAGAAGGTGAAAGAAACGGGGAGGGGCGCACGGTGGACAGTTCACCTCTTTGTAATGGAAGGGAAAAGGCGACGGTGCTTCGGTGGCTAAAGTCAGTTACACCTCGACTTTCTTCCAAATAACACACATCTCATTCATAAGATTATAAATACAGGTCTATAATTTCTGCACATTTTTCTGAATTGTGTGAAATGTCCTGCCACACACGGATTCGTCTGCATCCCGAGCTGGGTGCAGCCGAATCCTCTCCGCGTGTGGCAGGAACCGTACGCTCAGCAACAGGTGCTCTCCTGCTGTGCGGTCTGTGGATCATCCAGCAAAAACAAGGCAGGCAGCCTTTGAAAGCAGACAGACAAGGTGTAAGAATGGGTTTGGTATGTCACCAGAGAGAACAAACTGCCCACTTGTGGGAAAAAAAAAAGTTTGCAGAAAGGAGAGCCAAAGACAGCTTAGAACTTATGCTGTGTTCACATTACTAGCTGAAGTTACTGAATCTGACCCTTTTTTGAGTGCCTGCAAGAGTGTTTTTTCAAAAAAATTTCCAGCAGCTGGCAACTCTTTTTGTTGTCATGTACACTGACAAAATAATAATAAAAATAACAATAATAATAATAACTAGAAGCACTCGGAGAGCGCAAACGTCCGCAAAGGCCATAGGGTCACTGACGTCACATGGAATACCCTTCCTGGCAAAGAGACTTATTCCACGTCGTTTCATGCATCTACCGTCATGTTTCAGATTCAGTGGTTAACCCTCTGGGGTCCGAGGGCATTTTTTGGACAGTTCACTCGCCTGGCATAAATGTTTTATTATTGCTGTTAACAGCTCTCCCTGCATCCCACAATCAAGTTTTATGTCTCTTTTTTCAGGACAACCTGTACTTTCAAAGTATATATGCTATAGTTCCTAGGGTTTGTAAGAGTAGAATGGGAGGCAGAGTGTTGGGTATTTTCTCCTCCAAACATTTTTAAAACCTTTAACAAGACAAACAGAGTCAAGAAACACCAGTGAGACAGAAAATCAAATATTACGCGCGGAGTGCGGCCAGGCTGTACACCAAGGCTACACTAAAGTCTGGCCTGCTTTTCCGCTCTTTTTATTAAGAGACGCCCTCATCACATAAACAAGAAACTTGTCCTAAGGGTGGGGGTAATGACGCAAGACAAGTTTCTTCCCATAACATAAACGCATACGTCAAGTGCAGCTGTAAGGAAGAACACTTCAGGTCAGCACATCTCGTTCTGTCCTGTCTTCCACACTCCTTCACACTAAACACCACATCACAATAGTCAAAACGTTCTCTTGCTCCCAGTCGTTAGAGGCTGCGAAAACAAAGTTATGTTATAACAATAAGTACATCCAGTCCTTCATTCCCAGCTCAGATTGACCCCAGAGTGCTAAAACAAAATTGAATTCTCAGGATTGCATTAAGACAGGTGCAAAACAGCACATCTCCGTTCTCATGAGAAAGAAGACAAAGCTAAAACAAGGTTGAATAACACATACATTCTCAGGGTGAAGTGCAAAACAGCACAACACCGTTCTCATGAGAAAGAAGACAAATGTACAAACGTTTAACAGTGATAACATATATACAAAATCTTTAACATTCCCCTCCTGTTTATCGCCTGTTAAACATACAGTAGGCATCACTCAGCTTAGCACTTCTTTTTGAGATTTTCACTAAGAGGTTCATCATGGTATGTTTTCTCTATAGGCTTACACCCCAGAGGTGATGTCATCATTGTCACCATCATCGGTGTCTGGGTCATCATACTTCCATTGGTCTGGGTACAGGTCAGGAGAGCCATCGTCCTCCTTGTCGTCATCTGTCCCCAGAAGTGGATATGATGCTGGACCCCCTCCTGGTCCTGGACTTATTGCTGTGGTTATCATTCTATTTACAAGGCCTCGGAGACATGGAATACAACAACATCCACACAATGTTAGAATTGCAGCAAATACTGCTATAGACACTAATAGTGAAGAAATCAAAGACCTCCATTTTCCCATCCCTTCCAGCCACCAATCCCAGCCTTCGGTGTTTACTCCACTGTGCTCTTTCATCTTCCTGTTCAACGTTCTCAGCCCGTCAATGGCTTGAGTGAGACTGCCGTCTGCAGCTGTGTTGTTGGGAATGAATGTGCAGCATTGTTCTCCGAACATGGCACAAACACCTCCTTTCTCTGCCAACAACATATCCAGAGCAATGCGATTCTGGAAGGCCATAAGGGACGTGGCTTCTAACTGTGAATGGACAGCCTTAAATCCTTCCTCAGTCCAATTTCCTAATTTCTGTACATTGTAGTGGATGTAGTTTATTCTGTCCACGTTTTTATTAATTGAGCACCACCAACAGATGGAAGATTCGAATCCAGCTGCTATTTGATTAACCAGTTTATACTCGTCAGGCACTCCCCTGGGGACTCCTATTGCGTCAATATATGTTGGATTTCCCACTCCTTTCCAATCTCTTTTCACTCTATGTCTGGCTACGTCTTTCTGCCAATCTTCAGGAATAAGAGAGGCTGCATATGTCGTAACGTCTTCAGGGGTCATGGGTATGGCTTCAACTGGTAACAATAATGATATTAATGCACAATAACCTGACACATTTCGTGGCAGTCTGTCAAAGATTCTGTTATCCCCACACCACCACCATACGTCACTCCTCCCGACAGGTTTGAATGTGGGAGTACTATGGACCACATTCTTACACCAGGCGGTGTGGTTTAAGCTACCCAAAGTCTTACTTGTCCCTGTCAAGTGTACACATGTATGGTTAGCATGCCCAACTTTGCTTGAGAATAAAGGTTTAATCTTAGTCAATTTGGTCACTGGATAGATCTTGTCCCACTTAGAACATTTGTTGTTTGCCGCAATGTATGTCTGTGTCATAACAGTCAGTAGACAGTCTTTGGGTAATGCTGCCGGTATTACCTGTAATATAGGTCTGGGTCCCATACACACAACACAGTCCTTCTTTGCTGCTAGTCCTGCTTGTTCTGCCATTAAAAGCCAATTGTTATTTTGTCCACTAATTCCTGTAGTTACTAGGAACCAGTCATCTGCCTTCATGTCTTTTGTGCCTTGTACAGACACCCCCTTTGCTTGTATGGGCACCCCCTTTGCTTGTATGGACACCCCCTTTGACGTACTTAAGTCGGTCAATATTGGTTGCTGTACTCTATCTGTTTCACAGAGGAAGAAATGGAAATACGGATCTTTTCCTTGTTTGTATACCCAAAGGAGGAACAACCAACAGTCTCCCTCTATATCAGGTGGGAATATGGTTCCTTTTTCTGTGGTATTCACCACTATAGACAGCTTATCATCTGTTTGATACATTTTGAGACTTTGACTCTGGTACTTAGCCCACTCGGTTTGTGCCCATCTTGGTGTCCATCTACTCCATTCATCGGCTACCAACGTTTCCCATCTCCTATCTTGTTGATCGTTGGTCATATACCATGAGAAACTATTTCCGTAATTAGTCCCTCTGTCACCATCCGGCATTCCATGGATAAGAGCACTATATGGTACAGAGATGATCACAGAAGTATTTCTAGGAATGCAGGCCTGTACACCAAATCGGTATGCATTATTCCCATCACAGCTATGTACTGTGGCATTGATTATCGGACTGGGGTCTTTGTTACTTCTTTTTGGTCTCTGCAATCTGCGGATGTGATCCTTATTATCATGTCCCGTGCTCATGGCTTTTAATAATAATACCAATTCAAAAAAGAAAAGTAGCATAACAAGGACTGTCCGTGGGGTCCAGAAACCCCCTTTCTTTTTATCTTTTTCTTTCGCCATTTCTGCACACTACAGCACACCTATGTTCAGAACAGTGGCTTCTTAATGTCTTCTGCTAGCTTTCGTGTCTAACCTGGATCTTAACACCAAGCTCACACACTATTACTAGTCTTGTCCTACTGTTCTTACTGTTTGTCTGTGTCTGCAGAAATGACTTTCTTACAGTGAGTTAAATGAATCCATGTACTTCTTTCCCCAATTTTCAAAGCTGTGGGTGTTGTGAGTAGTACTTGATAGGGCCCTTCCCATTTAGGTGAATGCCAGTGTTTTCTCTTGATGCTTCTTATCAACACCCAGTCTCCAGGTACCACTTTAGGGTCCTCCTGTGGAGAAATGGGATCATCAGAGTTTGGAACTCTCCCTCGTTGTCCTTCTAACATTTTTCTCATGTAATCCGCCAAATTGGCTTCCTCAGGTACATCCCAAATTTGTCCATAATATGGCAATCGATATTTTCTGCCAAACAATGTTTCATACGGTGTCAACCCCATGGTACTAGTTATGTTTATATACATTTTTACCAAATCTACACAATGCGTCCATGGTCTGCCTGTTTCCTCCATTGTCTTTCTAAGTCTGTTTTTTACTGTTCCATTCATCCTTTCCACTAATCCGGCGCTTTGTGGATGATAAGAACAATGATTTTTGAGATTAACCTGTAGTGCTTCTCCTACGTATTGCACTATTGTATTAACAAAATGCGCTCCATTATCTGAATAGACTGTTTCTGGTATTCCAAATCGTGGGATGATGTCTTTGCATAATGCTTTAGCCACTGTAAGTGAATCTGCATGTTTTGTAGGGAACAATTCTACCCATTTTGAGAAGGCATCAATTATGACTAAACAAAATTCCTTCCCTTCATGTTTACTCAGCTGTATATAATCCATATGAATCACTTGAAAGGGATATTGTGGTGTTGGAAATTTACCTCTTTGGGGTCTCAAATTGCCTTGTGAGTTGTGTTTTGCACATGTCATGCATGCTCTACAATGCTGTTTTGCATATGCATCGAACCCATAAAGACAAAAAATAGATTGCAATTGCGATATCATACCCCCTGATGAGACATGCGTCACGCCATGGCTCATAATAGCTGCCCATTTAAACATATTTTTTGGCAATATGGGTTTCTTTTGTGGTCATACGTACAAGTCATTTGCATACGTAGCGCCTTTAGCTATCCACATTTGTTTTTCTCTGTCTGTTGCCTGCTGTTGCATATCAGCAAGCAGTGTACGACCTATATACAAATCTGGAGTTGTTTCCTGTATAACAAAATAGAAGAAGCTGCTGCTGCCTCTTTTGCTACTCTGTCAGCAAAATCATTTCCTTTTGAAACACTGTCAGAGCCTTTAGTGTGAGCCGCACATTTGCATATAGCAATTTGTTGAGGCAACTTCACAGCCTTCAGTAGTGCAGTTAGGAGAGTGGCATGAGTCACTGGCTTTCCAGATGATGTCACCATTCCACGCTCCTCCCACAGTTTTGCAAACACATGCACTGTGCTGAAAGCGTACTGGCTGTCTGTATAAATTGATACGGCCGTACCTTGAAACAGATAGCAAGCTGCAGTTAAAGCAACTAATTCAGCTGCTTGTGCTGAAAATGACGATGGCAATGAAGCAGAATCTAATACTTCTGAATTTGTGACGACAGCATATCCAGATTGTGTTTGTCCATAAGCATTTTTGGTGGAAGAACCATCCACATACACGATTGTACTGTTTGGGATGGGTGTGTCCTGGAGGTCTGGGCGTGCTTTTGTACAAACTGTTGCTACATCAAGACAATTGTGCGGCTCACCATCCTCAGGTAAAGGTATCAATGTGGAGGGATTCAGTGTTGTACAGCGCTCTATCGTAAGGTGTGGCTGTGATAATAGCAAGGACATGCACGAAAGATGTCTTGCTGGGGACAAAAGGCTCATGTTTGTCTGCAACAGAAGTGCAGAAACTGCATGTGGAACTTTCAATGTCAGCTGATGGAATAGAACAACATTACTGCTACTTTGAACAGCCATAGAGGCTGCAACAACAGCCTGTACGCATGGTGGTAGAGCACTTGCCACTGCATCCAATTTAGATGAGTAGTAGGCAACTGGCCTCAATTTTGAGCCATACACTTGAACCAAAACACTAGTCATGAACTTATTCTTACAATCAGCTGTTTGAATGAATGGTTTACTATAATCTGGTAGTGCCAAAACTGTGGATGACACTAATGTTTGTTTTACTTTTACAAAGGCTTCCTCAGCATCTTTGTTCCATTCCAACACGGTTGACATTGAAATATCATCTTTGTACATCAAATCAGAAAGTGGACTAGTCAATTCTGCATAACAGGGAATCCATGCCCTGCAGTAATTTGTCAATCCAAGAAATGACATCATCTGCTTTTTGGTTTGTGGTTTTGGAGCGTGTAAAATTGCTTCCTTCCTGTCAGACAGGATCGTGCGCCCTGTGGCTGATAATTCATGTCCTAAATATTTTACTTTATCCCTACACAACTGAACTTTGTTTCTACTCACTCTGTAGCCATTGTCAAATAAGAAACATAATAATGCTACTGTGTCAGTTATGCAGTTTTCTCGTGTGTCAGAGGCAATCAAAATGTCATCAACATACACTAATAGTTGGCTATCTGCCGGTGGAACGAAATTGGCTAAACATGCTGACATGACTTGAGAATAAATAGTTGGACTCTCTGCGTAACCCTGCGGTAATCTGGTAAATGTATATCGTTGTCCTTTAAAGGTAAAAGCAAACCAGAATTGACTATCTGGGTGTACTGGCACAGAGAAAAATGCATTACTTATGTCAATTACTGAGAAACTATTAGAATTTGGTCTCAGCGAATTTAACAAGGTGTGTGGATCTGGGACACATGGTGCTCTTTTAATCACAGCAGCATTTACTGCCTGCAGATCTTGAATCATTCTCCACCCCACTGAGGGCGGAGCCTTTTTCACAGGAAATATGGGTGTGTTACATGGTGAATCTGGACATGGCACTATTACTCCTGCTGTTAATAAATCCTCTATTACTGGCCTGATTCCTTCAATTGCATCAGGTTTCAATGGATACTGTCTTACACATGGTCTGTATTCTGTTTTTGGCCTTATAACTACAGGTTGTGCATTTTTAATCAGTCCTACGTCTGAAGGACCTGTTGTCCACAATCCTGATGGTACAGAAGAGAGAAGAGCATCCTCTTCAGGACTCAACTGAAACACTCAGGATTGTGAAGTGGACGCATCAATATGTGTTCCAGCTGTCAGCACCAATGAGACATTAACTAGCACTTTATACAACTTGGTTGATGGACTGAACTCCGTTCGTGGGCCAACTCTGCTCCAATCAGAGGCTGACAAAGCTGTTATGACTGTCAGTCCCAATTCTTGCCATTCTGTCAAATATGGCTTACAAAGTGACATATGTAATGGCATACCTGTGAATTTCAATTTTGATACATCTTCAGTGGCGCCTGTTACTGTTATGACGGCTATTGAGTTGCCATCATGAATCAAATCGGTCATTGTCAGTTTCACAGGTGAAACATTTTTCAATTTAGTTTCATAGTCACCATCCGGACCTGGAGGATCTTTATGCCACATTGTGACATGCAGGTCAGGTGGTGACATCTGTTGTTCAGGATTTTTTAGTAGGGCTGTCGCTTGCAAGACGACATCTTTACCCCATCCTGCAGCATCTTCTTCTGAGATGTCAAATGTATAGTAATAGTGGAATGTGGGGTCAGCGCTTTCTTCTCTTACCATGTTAACGCCTCCTGTGCGTTCAACAACTAATTTCCCTTGTTCCACAATTATGGACAAGCCCAATGCAGTCAATCCGTCTCGTCCTAGGAGGTTAACTGGACATTGTGGCATGCTTAACACTGACATAGTACACGTCAGGCCAAATGGATCTGTCAACGTTATGGGTTTGGTGATAGGGACGTCTGATGTTTGTCCATTTGCAGAGCGAACCCTAAAGAGTTTGTTGCTTAATTGATGGACAGGTATGTTGTCATTACATGTGGTTCTACATGCTCCTGTATCACAAAGGAATGTCACTGGTCGTCCATTTACCAACAAAGTCACTTCTGGTTTTGGTACCGGATTTCCCAGCAAGGCACACAGATCCATATCACATTCAGACTGCCTATATGATGTGGAATCATGGATTATGGATTCTAGTCATTGTGGATACTGTGGCTGCGGAGGATTATTCCGTTGTGGAATTCCTCCTGCTGCTCCCTCAGTAGGTGGATTCGGACAATTTCTATACATATGTCCCTCTCTTCCACAGTTCCAACAAATCAGGGGACCACGTGGTGGCCCTCCCTGTCTGGGCTGCTGTTGTGGTTGCCATGGTCCTTGACGTTGTGGCTGTCCACCTTGTCTATTTTGCCATGGCTTTTTGGGGCGTTTGCACTGCTTCTGCTGTCTTAAGTTACCCTGCTGGTAACATATTTCGTCATCTCCATGTGCTACATACACTCCTTTGTTGCTGTTTCTTGTCTTTTTCTGCTTTAAGACTTCTTCTGCATGACAGCAGTGTGTATGTGTGTCTTCCAATGTGCCTGTAGGCAATCCAATCCAATGTTTCTGTATCCAAGCTTTTATATCCTTATTGGAATGTTGGATCAGAGCGTTTTTCAATTGTTGTTCATACACAGGTGTTTCTGGCAATATGCCACTATGGACCCTAAACACATTCTCAAATCTGCACCTAAACTCTGTCCATGGCTCTCCTTCTTTCTGAGTTGTCCTGGTAATTTCAGTATAATTTATCTTTGGTCCTAACACTCCTTTTGCACGTGTAATCATAGCTTCCACTCTTGTTTTCAAGACTAGATCATCATGTGTCAGTGGTACGCCTTGTTGATCTGCAGGATTCCAGTCTCCGCGTACCTGACTCCATTTAGGGCCACATGCTTTCATCCACACCTGTTGGACTTCAGGTCCATTAAGGTGGTAAGATGTTCTAATGTTTTCTATATCCTGCATAAATCCCTCAATATCGACATGTGGCGATGGTATCATGTCGACTGCTGCTTTGATATCATCAGCATTCCATGTCCGATAAACGAGCATGGTTGGTAGCTGTCCTGCTGTTCCTGCACGAGGATTTGGTACTTCTATCATAGGATAGGCACCTCCCTGATCACTATGTTCCACCATGGGAGGGGCTGTAGGCACTTTCGCTTGACTGCGTGTTTGTGGTTTTTCTGGTTTTTCTCTTTTTACCTTAGGTTTTACCGCCAAATCATACTGTGGTGGCGGTACATCGTCATCCTCTGGTAGAGGAGATAAAGGTCTCTTTGTCACCGACGATCCAGCCGGCGGTGATTGTTGAGGCTGTTCTGGTTCTCTGTGCTGAATTATCACATCTTCTTCTGCCTTACCTACAGCTTTCTTTTTCCTTGCTTTCTCTAATCGTCGCTTCTCTGCTCCCTTCTGTCTGTTTTCTGCTTCCTCCTCCCAAAATGCCACTAAATCTGCCCCTACTTTCTGCATCTTTTTCTCATCACCTTTATGTTCCCGTTCTAACTCCTTCTTCAGCTTTTGTATGCTGATCAGGTTCAGTCGTCCGTCAAAGTCATGTTTATTTATCCAGGTCTCCAATTTCTTTGTTGCTTTTGGATTTTTTGCCTCCATAACTTTCCAGTCGTCAGTTGATAAATTTTCCTTATTTTTAGACGTCTTACCCCCCATTTTTATTATCCCTTGTTATAATTTGGACTTCAGACGGGGGCACACCTAGGGTGTTCTAAATCTGAAGTTTTCACACTTTCTTTGGACGTGACAATTAATTTGCCGTCGTGTGGTTGATTCCTTTCACCTCCCCGTAGGAAGCGGAATCACTTGCCTCTGCTTCCACACGCACGGTTGTCACTAACGTTGTCCAAAGTATTACACTTTCACACAGTTATTTACACTTGCGCAAAACACTATTTACACATAGAAACACTCCTAATAATCGTACGCGTATTCTTATGTCAGGGGAGCTCGCCCTCCCGTGAAATTTAACTAATGTCCTGCCTTAGGGGACTCCGCCGTCCCTGCCAAATTTAACTACTTTTTTACAGTGCACGTATTTCTACCCGGGATTTCCTTTACGTATTAAAACAGAGGAGTCCGTATCCTCCTTCCGGAATTTAACTACTTGCGTCCCTCGCAACCGTAGAGGAGTCCGTCCTCCTTACAGAGTTTAACTGTGTTTCATTAACAGACGATTCTGTATCATCGCTTACGGAGTTTAACTGTTTTATGTGATCACTTTTATCCCCTACCGGTACGCGTATTAAAACAGAGGAGTCCGCGCCCTCCTTACAGAGTTTAACTGCTTTGCATTAACAGGCGATTCTGTATCATCGCTTGCGGAATTTAACTGTTTTATGTGATCTGATCACCACTCACTCAGTACTGTTTACAAAGAAATTTTACTCACTGACTCGACTTCCTGTCTGTCTTCTTCGGGAAAATCTCGTCAACCAGACGATGCCAACGGTGGTCGACAATTGCAGACACGATCAATCGATCGATCAGACCTTGGCCAAGGATTTACGTCTGGACTTGACGACCTCCGCCGGACACCTCCGGTGTTGTTGAGCTCCCGGACGAGCCCCCAGTCAATGTTGGGTATTTTCTCCTCCAAACATTTTAAAACCTTTAACAAGACAAACAGAGTCAAGAAACACCAGTGAGACAGAAAATCAAATATTACGCGCGGAGTGCGGCCAGGCTGTACACCAAGGCTACACTAAAGTCTGGCCTGCTTTTCCGCTCTTTTTATTAAGAGACGCCCTCATCACATAAACAAGAAACTTGTCCTAAGGGTGGGGGTATGACGCAAGACAAGTTTCTTCCCATAACATAAACGCATACGTCAAGTGCAGCTGTAAGGAAGAACACTTCAGGTCAGCACATCTCGTTCTGTCCTGTCTTCCACACTCCTTCACACTAAACACCACATCAGATAGTCAAAACGTTCTCTTGCTCCCAGTCGTTAGAGGCTGCGAAAACAAAGTTATGTTATAACAATAAGTACATCCAGTCCTTCATTCCCAGCTCAGATTGACCCCAGAGTGCTAAAACAAAATTGAATTCTCAGGATTGCATTAAGACAGGTGCAAAACAGCACATCTCCGTTCTCATGAGAAAGAAGACAAAGCTAAAACAAGGTTGAATAACACATACATTCTCAGGGTGAGTGCAAAACAGCACAACACCGTTCTCATGAGAAAGAAGACAAATGTACAAACGTTTAACAGTGATAACATATATACAAAATCTTTAACACAGAGCCTTCAGCTTTCAGGCTCCTCTCCTGTGGAACCAGCTCCCAATTCAGATCAGGGAGACAGACACCCTCTCTACTTTTAAGATTAGGCTTAAAACTTTCCTTTTTGCTAAAGCTTATAGTTAGGGCTGGATCAGGTGACCCTGAACCATCCCTTAGTTATGCTGCTATAGACTTAGACTGCTGGGGGGTTCCCATGATGCACTGTTTCTTTCTCTTTTTGCTCTATATGCACCACTCTGCATTTAATCATTAGTGATTGATCTCTGCTCCCCTCCACAGCATGTCTTTTTCCTGGTTCTCTCCCTCAGCCCCAACCAGTCCCAGCAGAAGACTGCCCCTCCCTGAGCCTGGTTCTGCTGGAGGTTTCTTCCTGTTAAAAGGGAGTTTTTCCTTCCCACTGTCGCCAAGTGCTTGCTCACAGGGGGTCATTTTGACTGTTGGGGTTTTTACGTAATTATTGTATGGCCTTGCCTTACAATATAAAGCGCCTTGGGGCAACTGTTTGTTGTGATTTGGTGCTATATAAATAAAATTGATTGATTGATTGATTGATAGTTGTGTTTTATAAGTGTAATAAAGGTTTACACATTTATTCAAAACACACAGCAAACTATAATAAACAACTGTTTTGACACTTTATAAAGGTAATTTGGGCTCTTGTGTGAAAGACTGTACAACAAAAAGGTTCAAACAATAAACACAAATGCAAATTTTGAACAATATATACAAAATGGTCTATGCGTTTTGTTTGTCTTCATCTCAAAGCAATTTCTGTCTGCTATTACACAAAGGTCACATCACAGACTTCTACTATGAAGTTAACTGTGTATTTGTTCTCTCCTGCTCTGAAAGCAACATTTACACTTCGAGGCTCATTTAGTTTGAGGAGCAGCCCCTCCCCCTTCGCTTCATTGATATGGTAAACAGTGTTTTATGCCGGAGCGAGAGAGCTTGCCACAGGCTTATCTAGTAACATTCATAGGAAAACTAGTCAAGCAATCCTGATACTCACACACTGTTTGAGCACGTGAGATTGTGTGAGAGGCTCTGTGTCTGCTCTGTCTGCTCACTTTCACTTTTGCTGTGCGTAATGATGCAGGGCACATTGGAGCAGCCAGGGGACTATTTAAATGGGCCAACTAGTAACACATCACTCCTAAAAACAATCTTTGGTGTGTCACATGAGGTGAATCTGCCCTACGATTGGATTTTGGAAAACCATGTGATAGTGAACCAATTCCAAATGAATAATCACATTGCTCACATCATCACACAGCTTCTATGAGGAGTACAAAGATGGTGGACGGTGGCTTGAAAGTCTGCAGAGTTAACTTTTCAGCAAAAAAAAAGTAAGTTACTATCTCATATCATTAAAAAGTTATTAATAATTTAGTAAAGCTTGGTCTCAGCTGTCGTATACAACAGCGTTGGCCCCAGAAGGTTAAACCCTTAGATCTTCAGCAAATGTATTTATAAAGAGAAACTGCATGAACAACACGTTTTTTTTATTTTCTAATAACAAGTTTATTCAATGAGGAGAAACAAATGCTAAATTATTGTTGTGTTGTAACTTAATTTTTGTTCAGCCTTTGTGACCCGTCTTCATGAAGTTAGATGCAAACATGTTGAAATTGGCCCTATCCTGCAATGATAAAGAATCCTTTAAAAAAATTACTGGATCCGGATTGTGTTCTGAATCATTGCCAAAATTTAATGACTTCCAAGTTAGGCCAAGATACACCCCTGGTAAACATTTCATTGAAATCCGTTGAGGATTTTTTTTTTTTTTTTTTTTTTTTTTTTTTGAGTAATCCTGCTAACAAACCAACCAACCAACAAACAAATGGACACGGCCGAAAACATAACCTCTTTGGTGGAGGTAATAATAATAACAATAATAACATTTCAAATGAGGCTTATCTTAATTAACTGGTTTATTTGATGGAGAAAAAGAATCACATTTGATTTCATGGGAATGCTGGTAACATTTCAGTTTAGAACTTCTTTTGACCTGCAGATGAAGAGAAAAAAAGGTAAATATTACATGATCAAATTAGTTAATGAAAATTAGTTAATGTTAAGTATTTACACATTTAGCCTAATATTTACAAACATCAAGCTAAATATTGAGCTAAATGTTGAGACGAATACGCACCTTAATAAAAGAGCTAATTGTTCCTCCCTGAAAGACAGATTTAAATAAAGTGTCTAATAACAGACATTTAACATGAGGGCGTGTTTATTCAAATTTACAACTCATGGATGTTTTGAGCTATTTTGTAGCTTGCAGTCTTTTGATATCAATTTCAACTGAAGGGACACTTGTAAAATCCATCCATCCATCCATCCATCCATCCATCCATCCATTTTCTTCCGCTTTATCCGGAGTCGGGTCGCGGGGCAGCAGTTCAAGCAAAGTCGCCCAGACCTCCCGATCCACACACACCTCCTCCAGCTCCTCCGGGAGAACCCCAAGGCGTTCCCAAGCCAGCCGAGAGATGTAATCCCTCCAGCGTGTCCTGGGTCTTCCCTGGGGCCTCCTCCCAATGGGACATGCCCGGAACACCTCTCCAGCGAGGCGTCCAGGGAGCCACCTCAACTGACTCCTTTCGATGTGGAGGAGCAGCGGCTCAACTCCGAGCTCCTCCAGAGTGACCGAGCTCCTCACCCTATCTCTAAGGGAGCGCCCAGCCACCCTGCGGAGGAAACTCATCTCGGCCGCTTGTACCCGTGATCTCGTTCTTTTGGTCATGAGCCAAATCTCATGACCATAGGTGAGGATCGGAACGTAGATCGATAAGGTAAATCGAGAGCTTTGCCCACCTACTTGTAATATATTAATAATAAAATAATAATTTTAAAAAATGGCTGTTTCTGCTAAATTTTGTGGCGGGGGGCACTCAGAGGGGGTCTTGACTGGGGAATAATTCAGAGTAGATCCACCACTGGGCACACTGATACATCAATCAATCAATCAATCAATTTTTTTTTTATATAGCGCCAAATCACAACAAACAGTTGCCCCAAGGCGCTTTATATTGTAAGGCAAGGCCATACAATAATGATGTAAAAACCCCAACGGTCAAAACGACCCCCTGTGAGCAAGCACTTGGCTACAGTGGGAAGGAAAAACTCCCTTTTAACAGGAAGAAACCTCCAGCAGAACCAGGCTCAGGGAGGGGCAGTCTTCTGCTGGGACTGGTTGGGGCTGAGGGAGAGAACCAGGAAAAAGATATGCTGTGGAGGGGAGCAGAGATCGATCACTAATGATTAAATGCAGAGTGGTGCATACAGAGCAAAAAGAGAAAGAAACAGTGCATCATGGGAACCCCCCAGCAGTCTACGTCTATAGCAGCATAACTAAGGGATGGTTCAGGGTCACCTGATCCAGCCCTAACTATAAGCTTTAGCAAAAAGGAAAGTTTAAGCCTAATCTTAAAAGTAGAGAGGGTGTCTGTCTCCCTGATCTGAATTGGGAGCTGGTTCCACAGGAGAGGAGCCTGAAAGCTGAAGGCTCTGCCTCCCATTCTACTCTTACAAACCCTAGGAACTACAAGTAAGCCTGCAGTCTGAGAGTGAAGCGCTCTATTGGGGTGATATGGTACTACGAGGTCCCTAAGATAAGATGGGACCTGATTATTCAAAACCTTATAAGTAAGAAGAAGAATTTAAATTCTATTCTAGAATTAACAGGAAGCCAATGAAGAGAGGCCAATATGGGTGAGATATGCTCTCTCCTTCTAGTCCCCGTCAGCACTCTAGCTGCAGCATTTTGAATTAACTGAAGGCTTTTTAGGGAACTTTTAGGACAACCTGATAATAATGAATTACAATAGTCCAGCCTAGAGGAAATAAATGCATGAATTAGTTTTTCAGCATCACTCTGAGACAAGACCTTTCTGATTTTAGAGAAATTGCATAAATGCAAAAAAGCAGTCCTACATATTTGTTTAATATGCGCTTTGAATGACATATCCTGATCAAAAATGACTCCAAGATTTCTCACAGTATTACTAGAGGTCAGGGTAATGCCATCCAGAGTAAGGATCTGGTTAGACACCATGTTTCTAAGATTTGTGGGCCAAGTACAATAACTTCAGTTTTATCTGAGTTTAAAAGCAGGAAATTAGAGGTCATCCATGTCTTTATGTCTGTAAGACAATCCTGCAGTTTAGCTAATTGGTGTGTGTCCTCTGGCTTCATGGATAGATAAAGCTGGGTATCATCTGCGTAACAATGAAAATTTAAGCAATACCGTCTAATAATACTGCCTAAGGGAAGCATATATAAAGTGAATAAAATTGGTCCTAGCACAGAACCTTGTGGAACTCCATAATTAACTTTAGTCTGTGAAGAGATTCCCCATTTACATGAACAAATTGTAATCTATTAGACAAATATGATTCAAACCACCGCAGCGCAGTGCCTTTAATACCTATGGCATGCTCTAATCTCTGTAATAAAATTTTATGGTCAACAGTATCAAAAGCAGCACTGAGGTCTAACAGAACAAGCACAGAGATGAGTCCACTGTCCGAGGCCATAAGAAAATCATTTGTAACCTTCACTAATGCTGTTTCTGTACTATGATGAATTCTAAAACCTGACTGAAACTCTTCAAATAGACCATTCCTCTGCAGATGATCAGTTAGCTGTTTTACAACTACCCTTTCAAGAATTTTTGAGAGAAAAGGAAGGTTGGAGATTGGCCTATAATTAGCTAAGATAGCTGGGTCAAGTGATGGCTTTTTAAGTAATGGTTTAATTACTGCCACCTTAAAAGCCTGTGGTACATAGCCAACTAACAAAGATAGATTGATCATATTTAAGATCGAAGCATTAAATAATGGTAGGGCTTCCTTGAGCAGCCTGGTAGGAATGGGGTCTAATAAACATGTTGATGGTTTGGATGAAGTAACTAATGAAAATAACTCAGACAGAACAATCGGAGAGAAAGAGTCTAACCAAATACCGGCATCACTGAAAGCAGCCAAAGATAACGATACGTCTTTGGGATGGTTATGAGTAATTTTTTCTCTAATAGTTAAAATTTGTTAGCAAAGAAAGTCATGAACTCATTACTAGTTAAAGATAATGGAATACTCAGCTCAATAGAGCTCTGACTCTTTGTCAGCCTGGCTACAGTGCTGAAAAGAACCTGGGGTTGTTCTTATTTTCTTCAATTAGTGATGAGTAGAAAGATGTCCTAGCTTTACGGAGGGCTTTTTTATAGAGCAACAGACTCTTTTTCCAGGGCTAAGTGAAGATCTTCTAAATTAGTGAGACGCCATTTCCTCTCCAACTTACGGGTTATCTGCTTTAAGCTACGAGTTTGAGAGTTATACCATGGAGTCAGACACTTCTGATTTAAAGCTCTCTTTTTCAGAGGAGCTACAGCATTCAAAGTTGTCTTCAATGAGGATGTAAAACTATTGACGAGATACTCTATCTCCCTTACAGAGTTTAGGTAGCTACTCTGCACTGTGTTGTATATGGCATTAGAGAACATAAAGAAGGAATCATATCCTTAAACCTAGTTACAGCGCTTTCTGAAAGACTTCTAGTGTAATGAAACTTATTCCCTACTGCTGGGTAGTCCATCAGAGTAAATGTAAATGTTATTAAAAAATGATCAGACAGAAGGGAGTTTTCAGGGAATACTGTTAAGTCTTCTATTTCCATACCATAAGTCAGAACAAGATCTAAGATATGATTAAAGTGGTGGGTGGACTCATTTACTTTTTGAGCAAAGCCAATAGAGTCTAATAATAGATTAAATGCAGTGTTGAGGCTGTCATTCTCAGCATCTGTGTGGATATTAAATCGCCCACTATAATTATCTTATCTGAGCTAAGCACTAAGTCAGACAAAAGGTCTGAAAATTCACAGAGAAACTCACAGTAACGACCAGGTGGACGATAGATAATAACAAATAAAACTGGTTTTTGGGACTTCCAATTGGATGGACAAGACTAAGAGACAAGCTTTCAAATGAATTAAAGCTCTGTCTGGGTTTTTGATTAATTAATAAGCTGGAATGGAAGATTGCTGCTAATCCACCGCCCCGGCCCGTGCTACGAGCATTCTGACAGTTAGTGTGACTCGGGGGTGTTGACTCATTTAAACTAACATATTCATCCTGCTGTAACCAGGTTTCTGTTAGGCAGAATAAATCAATATGTTGATCAATTATTATATCATTTACCAACAGGGACTTAGAAGAGAGAGACCTAATGTTTAATAGACCACATTTAACTGTTTTAGTCTGTGGTGCAGTTGAAGGTGCTATATTATTTTTCTTTTTGAATTTTTATGCTTAAATAGATTTTTGCTGGTTATTGGTAGTCTGGGAGCAGGCACCGTCTCTACGGGGATGGGGTAATGAGGGGATG
The DNA here is from genome assembly GCF_902500255.1 of Thalassophryne amazonica. Classification (NCBI taxonomy): domain Eukaryota; kingdom Metazoa; phylum Chordata; class Actinopteri; order Batrachoidiformes; family Batrachoididae; genus Thalassophryne; species Thalassophryne amazonica. The sequence continues at coordinate 1,915,850 of NC_047122.1, forward strand.
GCAGGGGGAGAGAAGCTGCAGAGAGGTGTGTAAGACTACAACTCTGCTTCCTGGTCCCAACCCTGGATAGTCACGGTTTGGAGGATTTAAGAAAATTAGCCAGATTTCTAGAAATGAGAGCTGCTCCATCCAAAGTGGGATGGATGCCGTCTCTCCTAACAAGACCAGGTTTTCCCCAGAAGCTTTGCCAATTATCTATGAAGCCCACCTCATTTTTTGGACACCACTCAGACAGCCAGCAATTCAAGGAGAACATGCGGCTAAACATGTCACTCCCGGTCTGATTGGGGAGGGGCCCAGAGAAAACTACAGAGTCCGACATTGTTTTTTGCAAAGTTACACACCGATTTAATGTTAATTTTAGTGACCTCCGATTGGCGTAACCCGGGTGTCATTACTGCCGACGTGAATTACAATCTTACCAAATTTACGCTTAGCCTTAACCAGCAGTTTCAAATTTCCTTCAATGTCGCCTGCTCTGGCCCCCGGAAGACAATTGACTATGGTTGCTGGTGTCGCTAACTTCACATTTCTCAAACAGAGTCGCCAATAACCAGAGTTTGATCCTCGGCGGGTGTGTCGTCGAGTGGGGGAAAAAACGGTTAGAAATGTGAACGGGTTGGCGGTGTACACGGGGCTTCTGTTTAGGGCTACGCTTCCTCCTCACAGTCACCCAGTCAGCCTGCTTTCCCGGCTGCTCGGGATCTGCCAGGGGGGGAACTAACGGCGGCTAAGCTACCTTGGTCCGCACCGACTACAGGGGCCTGGCTAGCTGTAGAATTTTCCACGGTGCGGAGCCGAGTCTCCAATTCGCCCAGCCTGGCCTCCAAAGCTACGAATAAGCTACACTTATTACAAGTACCATTACTGCTAAAGGAGGCCGAGGAATAACTAAACATTTCACACCCAGAGCAGAAAAGTGCGGGAGAGACAGGAGAAGCCGCCATGCTAAATCGGCTAAGAGCTAGTAGCTATGCTAAGCTAGCGGATTCCTAAAAACACGCAAAGTGAATAATGTGTAAATAATTTAGAGGTGATTCAGCAGAAGGAGTGCTTTAGTTAAGGCACGTAAAGATTACACTGGGAAACAAATCGTAATCTAGATAACTAGATCAATCTAACTGCGCAGATTAAACAGCTAACAGATACAGAAAAACACCGCTGTGCTCCGGAACAGGAAGTGATACAATACCGCAGTGAGCCAACCACCAGTAGAGGCAAGCAAGACACACATACATGACACCGCATGAAAACGTGTGACAATCGTGTCAGTTTTTTGACAGTGTTTGTGTCCACTTGAAACAACGTGTGACAGTTTGGGCTCCAAGAACCATCAAGAAGACACTACGACTGCTGTCATGTTCTGTTGTGGGTCACCACTATTCGCAAGGTGTCATCGTGCTCAGTTATGAACTCCAGGACTCAGGGTTATTCGTGACATTCGTGGAAGATAGTTTGGCAGCTAAAAAAATGTGCTCCACAAATATCACGCATGTCATGAACTGACACGTGCTGTTAGGAACCCTATTCATTAAGTCATGTTAAGAATGTCACGGATGTGCTATTGTGACGGGAAAATGATATTTGTAACGCACCGTGCCTGTGTAAATGCAGCATAAGCAGCAGATGTATTCCATGAATGAAACAAAAAACACAATAAGACTCCTGTTGGTAAATGAAATAAATGGCTTTGTTGGGTTCTTCCTCTTCAATCAATCAATCAATCAATTTTTTTTTTATATAGCGCCAAATCACAACAAACAGTTGCCCCAAGGCGCTTTATATTGTAAGGCAAGGCCATACAATAATTATGTAAAACCCCAACGGTCAAAACGACCCCCTGTGAGCAAGCACTTGGCTACAGTGGGAAGGAAAAACTCCCTTTTAACAGGAAGAAACCTCCAGCAGAACCAGGCTCAGGAGGGGCAGTCTTCTGCTGGGACTGGTTGGGGCTGAGGGAGAGAACCAGGAAAAAGACATGCTGTGGAGGGGAGCAGAGATCGATCACTAATGATTAAATGCAGCGTGGCGCATACAGAGCAAAAAGAGAAAGAAACAGTGCATCATGGGAACCCCCCAGCAGTCTACGTCTATAGCAGCATAACTAAGGGATGGTTCAGGGTCACCTGATCCAGCCCTAACTATAAGCTTTAGCAAAAAGGAAAGTTTTAAGCCTAATCTTAAAAGTAGAGAGGGTGTCTGTCTCCCTGATCCGAATTGGGAGGCTGGTTCCACAGGAGAGGAGCCTGAAAGCTGAAGGCTCTGCCTCCCATTCTACTCTTACAAACCCTAGGAACTACAAGTAAGCCTGCAGTCTGAGAGCGAAGTGCTCTTTTGGGGTGATATGGTACTACGAGGTCCCTAAGATAAGATGGGACCTGATTATTCAAAACCTTATAAGTAAGAAGAAGAATTTTAAATTCTATTCTAGAATTAACAGGAAGCCAATGAAGAGAGGCCAATATGGGTGAGATATGCTCTCTCCTTCTAGTCCCCGTCAGTACTCTAGCTGCAGCATTTTGAATTAACTGAAGGCTTTTTAGGGAACTTTTAGGACAACCTGATAATAATGAATTACAATAGTCCAGCCTAGAGGAAATAAATGCATGAATTAGTTTTTCAGCATCACTCTGAGACAAGACCTTTCTGATTTTAGAGATATTGCGTAAATGCAAAAAAGCAGTCCTACATATTTGTTTAATATGCGCTTTGAATGACATATCCTGATCAAAAATGACTCCAAGATTTCTCACAGTATTACTAGAGGTCAGGGTAATGCCATCCAGAGTAAGGATCTGGTTAGACACCATGTTTCTAAGATTTGTGGGGCCAAGTACAATAACTTCAGTTTTATCTGAGTTTAAAAGCAGGAAATTAGAGGTCATCCATGTCTTTATGTCTGTAAGACAATCCTGCAGTTTAGCTAATTGGTGTGTGTCCTCTGGCTTCATGGATAGATAAAGCTGGGTATCATCTGCGTAACAATGAAAATTTAAGCAATACCGTCTAATAATACTGCCTAAGGGAAGCATGTATAAAGTGAATAAAATTGGTCCTAGCACAGAACCTTGTGGAACTCCATAATTAACTTTAGTCTGTGAAGAAGATTCCCCATTTACATGAACAAATTGTAATCTATTAGACAAATATGATTCAAACCACCGCAGCGCAGTGCCTTTAATACCTATGGCATGCTCTAATCTCTGTAATAAAATTTTATGGTCAACAGTATCAAAAGCAGCACTGAGGTCTAACAGAACAAGCACAGAGATGAGTCCACTGTCCGAGGTCATAAGAAGATCATTTGTAACCTTCACTAATGTTGTTTCTGTACTATGATGAATTCTAAAACCTGACTGAAACTCTTCAAATAGACCATTCCTCTGCAGATGATCAGTTAGCTGTTTTACAACTACCCTTTCAAGAATTTTTGAGAGAAAAGGAAGGTTGGAGATTGGCCTATAATTAGCTAAGATAGCTGGGTCAAGTGATGGCTTTTTAAGTAATGGTTTAATTACTGCCACCTTAAAAGCCTGTGGTACATAGCCAACTAATAAAGATAGATTGATCATATTTAAGATCGAAGCATTAAATAATGGTAGGGCTTCCTTGAGCAGCCTGGTAGGAATGGGGTCTAATAAACATGTTGATGGTTTGGATGAAGTAACTAATGAAAATAACTCAGACTTCCTGCATGAAGCCCATAATGTGCCACGACATGCTGCCAGATGTCACTGAGGACTGAGTCTTCCTATTGAGGCCACGCCCACTTACAAAGATGCACTTCTGTAATTTTACTCTGCATGTGGTGATGTCTGGAGACAGATGTTCAGAAAACATGGAACAGCACAAACAACACTCTGTTTTTATTCAAACAATGTCATAGACTGGGTCACCAACTTGGTAGTTTCAGGTGTGCTTGTCCACAGGTATGGGTAATTCCTGCACCTGTAATTTGGTCTCATGCCGTATCTGCTTTCCTTGAGCGATGTGCACAGGTGACAGCAGCAGAGTGTTGATCCGTGGTGCTCTGAGTTGGTGACTGTTGAGGAGTTCACTTGGCAAGTATCCACAGGATGTCAGGGTACGGGGTACTGTAGCAGGAACTCCTGAAGTACTCTCCTTAGTGGCAGAGATGACTTGCGTAGTGCCTGTTTGAAGCTTTGTGTTAGGCGTTCTGCAGATCCCTTGGTAGCAGGATGATAGGGTGCTCCTGTGAGGTGCGTGATTCCTCATTCCTTACACCAGCTCTGGAACTCTTCTGACATTGTACCATTGTCAGTCACCAGTGTGTGTGGGTAGCCAAAATGAGCAAAGTCCTCGTCCAGAATGAACAGGTGGAATGAACTCATTCCACCTGTTCAAAGGGATGTTAATCAGTGAAATCACCTGGAGTCAGTGGCTGCAAGGAAAACCTGTACCCTCTCGGCCCTTTCTGGAATACTTTGGACACCACTGTGATAAAGGATACCATCCTACATAATGCTCTCAAATATGAAAGTAATTTCATCTTTTTTTTGACAGTTATATTTGAAAATTCATTAAATATTAAAGTATAGGGATTTTTCCAATTTTCCAAGATTTGTCCTGACTTTGACCCTTGACCTATGACCTTGAAAATTTAATCCATTTTGCCTATCAGGATATCAATCTTCACTAAAGATTTTATAATGATATGTGAAAAATTGTGGGCAACAGATGAACAGACAAACAGGTGAAAACAAAACCTCCTCCAGCTTCATTGGTGAAGGTACCCGCTTACTCCAATTAAGGGTCACAGGGAGGCTGGAACATATTCCAGGAGTCGTGAGACAGGACGCCAGTCTGTCACAGGACCACATATAGACAAACAAACACATTCACACCTAAGTTTCCAGTTCATCTAACCTCCATGTCTTTGGATGTGAGAGGAAGCTGGAGCACCCGGAGGGAACTCACACAAACACAGGGATAACATGCAAACTCCACACAGGAAGGACCAGGTGGGAAGTGAACCCATGACCTTCTTGCTGTGAGGCAACAGTGCTAACCACTAAGCCACCATGTTGCCTCCAGAGCAACTTCTGGCAGTTTTTGAGAGGTGCAACTTATTTTCCAGAAAAGCAGTAATTCTTTATGACTCAGTAACAGCTAAACATAAGGTTCTGTGTGGTCTTGAAACACTTTGTCCTCAGTGAACACACAATTCTTACACCAGGTTTAATCTATATGAACTCTAATCTGTTGAACAGATGACACTGACACTGAATTTGAATTTGCCAAGGTCAAACATCATGTGACCAAATGAAAAGACACCAAAACCCAAAAAAACCTATTATCTTTAGCAGGGGGACACATTAAGGGGGTTGATGCACCCCCCCCCCCCCATTTTTTCATCCTTGTGATGTTGAGCATTGTTCAATTTTTTGTGCATTTCTCAAGAGATAATGTAGATTCATGCCTGATTTTTTTTTTTCTTTTCTTCATAAATATCTGATTGATCACTTCCCAGATCAGCTCCCTTAATCAGATCTGCTCAATGGTTTCTTCCTTGGCCCATATCCCACCCTCTCACCAAGGTCTAAGAAAATCAGTTTGTAGTTTTTCACATTCTGCAGACATTTATCTCTAGAGGTTCCAGAGATTTGTGTCATGTGTTGGCAGAGGAATATCCTCTTGGACCCCTCTGGTTATTTTTGGGTTCTTGTGTGAACAGACTGGAGGGGATGGACTCATTCATTCATTCATTCACTCACAGCAATTGGCAGGTTGCATGCACAAGCTTTGGGGAAAACTAGGAGGCTGTTCTATTTGGGATTTGGTGTCTGTTTCAGGAGCACTGAAATCATCTGCAAACATTCTCGTTTTTACGCACACAAAATGTAAATTTCACAGACAGTGCAGCTCATTATGCTGACTGTGTGACAGCTACTGCACCTTCCTGGACTTTTTTTTTACATGCCATGTGACGGCAGTGACAGCTGGCCACGTCTCACTTGTTAATTTTATAATTCCAAGGAGAAGTCAGCAGTGTGCTGCAGCACTTCTGCTTCACTGTGCAAACAACTGCTCTGTATTTTTGGAAAGTTTTCTTCTCTCTGCATGTTTTTGCCTCTTTGTCAAAAGATCGTTGACATGCTGTGCCTATTCCTGGGTGATGTCACCATAGAAACACGATCCATGACACAGTGTTTTGATAGACAGCTGAGACTCATGTTGATAGTGAACATGAGACTGAATGTTCTCAAACAACTACACATCCTGAACACACTTACTCCAGATAAGGGTCACAGGGGTGGCACACTACCATCCAGTAGATGGGTCAGAATGCATAGAACACTGCCATCTACTGGATGGAACAGCATTTTCAGTTTTGCAAATGTCTTTTTTTTTTTACAAATGAAAAAAATAACATATTTACAAATTCACATTTATTTGTAAAAACCAACACACATTACAGTAACGTGTGTTGGATTTTACAAATAAATAAACCACCCAACCAGTGATGAGCGGAAGCTCATTTTCCCATAATGCCTTTTTGCATCTGCATGTGTTAATGTTCAAACCTTCAGAATTAGCACATTAGTTTAAAATTAAAAGATATGTGTTATATTTTCACTTTGTAAAAATGACAGAGTTGACATTAATGAAGATAAGCTATCCGGATTCATTTGGATTCTAAATCAAAACCATAAATCCAGTGGTGGGCACAGTTCTGAAAATCCGATAACCGATAATTATCGAAGATAATGTTTTCATTATCGGATTATCTTTTCAGATAACTTTGAAAACCATTGTCGGCCTAATTATCTTCCGATAAATTTTGTCCGATAATTTTTAGACCGTTAATGTGGTAAACAAAACTGAACAGCTACAAAATCTTATAAAATTTAAATTTCAGTTGAGCACCAACCTGTTAAATGTTTTGTAGCAGATATGTAGTTCTACCCTCTGCAAAAAGAGAAGTGTTGTGTGGGCCGCTGAAGAGGAGGTACTGCTGGCCCACCACCACAAGATGGCGCCCTGCTTGAAGTGCGGGCTTCAAGCACGAGAGGGCGTCGGAGCGACCAGGAGTGACAGCTGTCACTCATCATCCGTACCAGCTGTCACTCATCCACTACTCATCACCACCACCATAAAGGCCGGACTGCAACTCCACCTCCCCGCCGAGAAATCAGCTACCATTCAGGTAATTTTCTCTGCTGACTCAAAACGTTGAGTAATAATCTGAACGTCTTTTGCAGCCGTTATCCTGTGGTGTCTGCCTTATCTGTGGGATTGGCATTTGGTGTGATCAGCGACGGCTTCGCTTCACACTCCAATCAGATAAGTGGTTAGACAGGAGCTGCACGAGTGTGTGATTGGAGGTGGAGGTTCTCCCTCCTAACTAAACACTGACTGTGGGATTACTGAGTGTGCGAACTCACACTCATCAGGACTGTCTCTGCTTTCTGCCAGCAGTACCGGGTCTGACTGCTGAAGACAGCGGCCACCTGGGGCGCAGGGCTTGGCGGCTCCGGCGTTCTTCAGCTCCACTGGTGGTGGAAGCTGTGTGGGGATCCGGCTCTTCTCTTGCCAGGCGTCTTCTATCGTCAAGCCTGCCCACACGTCACCTGGTGTATGATTGACAGTCCACCATATTGTTATTGTCTGTACGTCGTTGTGCGATTCACAACATTAAATTGTTACTTTTGGCTTATCCATTGTCCGTTCATTACCGCCCCCTGTTGTGGGTCCGTGTCACGACACTTTCACAACAGGATTTCTCGGCCAGCATCATGGATCCCGAGGGGCGTCAACCATCGCTTGAACAGCCAATGGAAGAGCGAGGTGCACAGGCACCAGCAGGAGGCGTGTTGGGTGAGCTGCAGCACAACTTAACCGCCTTTACTGCTCGGTTGGACTTAGTTACCGAGCAGAACAGTGTTCTCAATCGTAGGATGGAGGCTCTCACCACCCAGGTGGAAGCGCGTGCTCAGGGCGCTGCTGCAGCACCTCCTCCTGCTGACCGTGTGCCAGAAACAGACATTCCGCTGGTCGTTCAACGAACCCCCCCACCGTCCCCTGAAGCATACATAAGCCCTCCGGAGCCGTACGGAGGCTGTGTGGAGACGTGCGCGGACTTCTTAATGCAGTGCTTGCTCGTCTTTTCAAAGCGTCCCGTCATGTACGCGTCAGACGCTAGCCGGGTGGCTTACGTTATAAATTTGCTTCGAGGAGAGGCACGCGCCTGGGCTACGGCGCTTTGGGAGCAGAATTCACGGCTCCTAATGGTTTATACTGAGTTTGTGAGGGAGTTCCGACAGGTGTTCGACCACCCTCATAGAGGCGAGACCGCTTCAAGTGTGCTGCTATCGATACGGCAGGGGCGTCGGAGCGCAGCAAAGTATGCAGTCGACTTCCGCATTGCAGCAGCACGAGCCGGCTGGAATGCTGTTGCGCTCCGCGTCGCCTTTGTAAATGGACTGTCTCTGGTCCTTAAGGAGCACCTGGTGGCGAAGGACGAGCCGCGGGATTTAGATGGGCTTATCGACCTGGTTATACGGTTAGACAACCGATTAACGGAACACCGACGGGAACGAGACAGGGGGCGTGACCAGGCACAAGCCGTCCCTCTTCCTCCCGGGTCCGAAAGGAAGCCGACTTCTCCACGCTCCACTGCCAGGGCTCTCCACGTGACAACAGCTCCCCCTGCTGACGTTGCTATGGAAACGAGCAGGGCCAAAAAACGATCAGTTCAGAGACAAAGGAGGCTGATCCGGGGAGAGTGTTTTCTCTGCAGCTCTACCAAGCACATACAGAGAGAATGCCCCAAACGGTCAAAAAAAAAGCACTCGTCCTTAGAGACTGGGCTAAGGGTGGGTCACAACACCCACGTGGGGAAACCCCGATGATCTGCACGAATCCCAGTCACGATCCTGAGTGGGGATCTAACCCTTCACGCCCCAGCACTGGTGGACACGGGGTCAGAGGGGAATCTGCTGGATAGCAGATGGGCAAAGGAGGTTGGGCTCCCTCTAGTGGCCTTACAGTCACCATTGTCGGTGCGGGCGCTAGATGGCACCCTTCTTCCACTAATCACACACCAGACACAGCCAGTGACATTGGTGGTGTCTGGGAATCACAGGGAGGAGATTGTGTTTTATGTAACACCTTCTACCTCCCGAGTGATTTTGGGTTTTCCATGGGTGTTAAAACACAATCCCCGGATTGATTGGCTGTCTGGGGTTGTGGTTCAGTGGAGCGAAACCTGCCACCGGGAGTGTTTAGGATCCTCGGTTCCACCCGGTGTGACTGCTAAGGAGGAGGTTTCAGTCCCCCCCAATCTGACGGCGGTGCCGGCCGAGTACCACGACCTTGCTGACGTCTTCAGCAAGAATCTGGCACTCACGCTGCCCCCGCACCATCCGTACGATTGTGCCATTGATTTGATACCGGGCGCTGAGTACCCGTCCAGCAGGCTGTACAACCTCTCATGTCCGGAACGCAAATCAATGGAGACCTACATCCGGGACTCGTTAGCTGCCGGGTTGATCCAGAATTCCACCTCCCCGATGGGTGCTGGTTTCTTTTTTGTGGGCAAGAAGGACGGGGGACTCCGTCCATGCATTGATTAGAGAGGGCTGAACGAGATCACGGTTCGCAACCGATACCCGTTACCTCTGTTGGATTCAGTGTTCACGCCCCTGCATGGAGCCCAAATTTTCACGAAATTGGATCTTAGGAATGCGTATCACCTGGTTCGGATCCGGGAGGGAGACGAGTGGAAGACGGCATTTAACACCCCGTTAGGTCACTTTGAGTACCTGGTCATGCCGTTCGGCCTCACCAATGCGCCCGCGACGTTCCAAGCATTGGTTAATGACGTCTTGCGGGACTTCCTGCATCGGTTTGTCTTCGTATATCTAGACGATATACTCATCTTTTCTCCGGATCCTGAGACCCATGTCAAGCATGTACGTCAGGTCCTACAGCGGTTGTTGGAGAACCGGCTGTTTGTGAAGGGCGAGAAGTGTGAGTTCCACCGCACTTCTTTGTCCTTCTTGGGCTTCATCATCTCCTCCAACTCCGTCGCCCCTGATCCGGCCAAGGTTGCGGCGGTGAGAGATTGGCCCCAACCAACGAACCGTAGGAAACTACAACAGTTCCTCGGTTTTGCAAATTTCTACCGGAGGTTCATCAAGGGCTACAGTCAGGTAGTTAGCCCCCTGACATCCCCGACCTCCACAAAAGTCCCCTTCACCTGGTAGGATCGGTGTGAAGCCGCGTTTAGGGAGTTGAAACACCGGTTCTCGACTGCACCGGTTCTGGTGCAGCCCGATCCCAAGCGCCAGTTTGTTGTTGAAGTGGATGCCTCTGACTCAGGGATAGGAGCCGTGCTGTCCCAGAGTGGGGAGTCCGACAAGGTTCTCCATCCATGTGCCTACTTTTCCCGCAGGTTGACCCCAGCTGAACGGAACTATGACGTCGGCAATCGGGAACTTCTTGCGGTGAAGGAGGCTCTTGAGGAGTGGAGACACCTGTTGGAGGGAGCATCGGTACCATTTACGGTTTTCACGGACCTCTGCAAAAAGAGAAGTGTTGTGTGGGCCGCTGAAGAGGAGGTACTGCTGGCCCACCACCACAAGATGGCGCCCTGCTTGAAGTGCGGGCTTCAAGCACGAGAGGGCGTCGGAGCGACCAGGAGTGACAGCTGTCACTCATCATCCGTACCAGCTGTCACTCATCCACTACTCATCACCACCACCATAAAGGCCGGACTGCAACTCCACCTCCCCGCCGAGAAATCAGCTACCATTCAGGTAATTTTCTCTGCTGACTCAAAACGTTGAGTAATAATCTGAACGTCTTTTGCAGCCGTTATCCTGTGGTGTCTGCCTTATCTGTGGGATTGGCATTTGGTGTGATCAGCGACGGCTTCGCTTCACACTCCAATCAGATAAGTGGTTAGACAGGAGCTGCACGAGTGTGTGATTGGAGGTGGAGGTTCTCCCTCCTAACTAAACACTGACTGTGGGATTACTGAGTGTGCGAACTCACACTCATCAGGACTGTCTCTGCTTTCTGCCAGCAGTACCGGGTCTGACTGCTGAAGACAGCGGCCACCTGGGGCGCAGGGCTTGGCGGCTCCGGTGTTCTTCAGCTCCGTTGGTGGTGGAAGCTGTGTGGGGATCCGGCTCTTCTCTCGCCAGGCATCTTCTATCGTCGAGCCTGCCCACACGTCACTTGGTGTATGATTGACAGTCCACCATATTGTTATCTGTACGTCATTGTGCGATTCACAACATTAAATTGTTACTTTTGGCTTATCCATTGTCCGTTCATTACCGCCCCCTGTTGTGGGTCCGTGTCACGACACTTTCACAACAAAGAGCAGCTTCTAGAAGAAACCGCTCTATCCTCTGCAGGCAAAGGAGAACTGGCCACACAAAAAAACCTCATTTCTTTTAACCCCATACTGATATGACAGCAATATCACCCAAGTCATCCAGAGGCATACATTTTTAACTTATGGTTCAAATTTTAACCAAACTAATTTCAGACAATCAATCAATTTCAATCAATTTTTTTTTATATAACGCCAAATCACAACAAACAGTTGCCCCAAGGCGCTTTATATTGTAAGGCAAGGCCATACAATAATTATGTAAAACCCCAACGGTCAAAACGACCCCCTGTGAGCAAGCACTTGGCTACAGTGGGAAGGAAAAACTCCCTTTTAACAGGAAGAAACCTCCAGCAGAACCAGGCTCAGGGAGGGGCAGTCTTCTGCTGGGACTGGTTGGGGCTGAGGGAGAGAACCAGGAAAAAGACATGCTGTGGAGGGGAGCAGAGACAAGTTATTTAAATTAATGTCATGTCTGATGTTTTATAAAATGAAAATATCAGATATATGTTTTAGTTTTAAAGTGATGCACTAATTTTTAAGGTTTTAGTGTGGACATTCTGTGTCCAGGTGCATTATGGGTATAGGATAATCTCAGTACATTCATGATATGAAAATGCATTTGAGACACTCTGATCAGGCCTTTTTTTTTACAAATAAAAATGGCATATTTTACAAAAGCACATTTATCTGTAAACACCAACACACGACACACCTCACATTAATGTGTTGGTTTACATAGAATTACTCAACCAATCAGTGTAGCGGAGGCACATTTTACCCAGAATGCCATCTGTCTGTTTGTTACAAAACTTCAGAATTAGTGCATTATTCAACATTAAAAGATATATGTTATATCTTAACTTTGTACAAATGACAGAATTGACATTAATGGAGTTATTCTATCAGTATTAATTTTATTTATACACCAAACCTGATGGCAGCGTTGTGATCGAGTAGAGAGTTGAGCTTCGTGGCTCCTCTCAGCTGCGTTTGTGTTGGAAGCCATGTAGTAAACTGGAGCTTCCAGCAGGAGGCAGGATGCTCAAAGACAGAAGCGCTGACTCATTGTTTGGGTCTGTAGTCACCTTTGATGCTTTCAGAATCGATCATGGTGTTAAAACTCAAAATCAGCTTGTTAGTAGTTGCAAGTGTACCGGAGACAATACTGGAATTTATTGGTTATCTGTAACTTCCAATACATTTTTGGGTGGTTTATCGTTTTAAATTTAAACTTTTTTAAACTTTTCAGTTACCTGATTATCTGTTATTGAAGTTAATTTTTTGGTTATCTGTGCCCACCACTGCATAAGTCAAACCTGCTTTCCTTTTCATGACATGACTGCCTCACATCTGGGGCTCTGTATGTTGAATGTAAATTACTTTTTTTGTAGCAGCCTGGCAGCCAGGTTCTGCTGGGGTAGAGTTGAGCTCAGCTCTTTACAGCTGCCCGTAAATATGTAAATTGATATAACACAATAAGCTTTGATTATTTTTATAATCATATCATGTTAGCCACAGAGCTCTGTGTGGTTAGTTGTTGCATGTAGAAAAGTTAACAGCATGTGACACAGTGTTGTATAGTAACGAAATAAAAATACTTCACTACTGTACTTAAGTACATTTTGGGAGACTTTGTACTTTACTTGAGTTTTTTAATTTAGCTTACTTTCACTTTTACTTCACTACATTTCCACCTTAATTGCATACTTCTACTCTGATACATTTTCTATGCGCCATGCCGTTACTCGTTACAAAACACACACACACACACACAGATTCGATCTTGTCGCTTGCTGTATATAATGTGGACAATCAGTCAGATCAGATTTGAATCAACTATGTAATAAACCCAATTTGAAGAGGCAGCACCCATGAGGGAACCCTCTCAAACACATGAAAACTCCACACAGAAAGGACAGTAGCAAACCTGATACCTTCTTGACGTGAGGCCACCATGCTGCCCCTCCTTACACAACCGGTGACATTGTATTAAATTAAATTCAAATTCAGATGTAATAATTTCTATAGCGCCAACTCAAGATGAGATTGCCTCAAGGTGCTTTACACAACACAATACTGAAAACAGAGAAAAAATTGAGTAAAAAGTTAAAAACATAAAAAACTAAACATAAAAGAGCACAAGAATAAAAATACATAATAACACAATAAAACTAGTGAGAAAACAAGGAAAATAAATGGGTTTAAATTAAGATCAAAGGAAGGGCAAATGTCAAGCAAAAGTTATTTTGCAGATCATGGACCATGAAGAGACACGAGACAAATCTTGACAACCTAAACCAAAGTGCATTAGGGGTGTGTCCAGGTTGATAAACAAGCAGTATTGCCAGATTGGGCAACTTCCCACCCAGTTGGGTTGCTTTGGGTTTTCAGAGAAAGGAGAGAGGAGAGTGAAGGTCTAGTTCTTTGGGCTTCAGGTTCTTCCTGTCTCACTGTGTGACTGTGAGTACTTTGGCACTATGTCTCTCTGTAGAATCCTTAGGAATTACTTGCAATCAAATGAATAGTTACTTGTGCCCCCATTCACACTAGAGGCCGAATGAGCCTGAATGCTGTCCAAATGAAAATTTGACATACATTCCGTAACCGTCAAAACATCCCACTGCAATCTGAGGGCATTCCAAAAAGTCGGGCAAATTCCTGTGGTCAGCTTGATTGTTTAGCTCATGTTCAAAATAAGTCAAGGTGCAGTCGAGTTGGAAAAATAACGTATGGCAGTTGAGGTGGACTCGAACTGCATTCTGACTACATTCTAAATATTCTCATGCTGTCAGAACAACATTGGAGACAGTCTGATCACATTCAAGGGAAATTCGCCATGGTCAGGCACATCATCTCCTGCCGGCGTGTACCGAATGCCGCACGGAGCTGCCGGACACCACCTCCTGTGCGTCCCATTTGGGGAGTGCAAAGGAAATATTGTAATGTGCAAAGTCAGTGGCAAACATTCATTTTGTGAACTAGATGTGTAATCAGACTGAAAACACTGTGTGTGATGACCGAAACATCATCTAAACCATTGGAGGACTAATAACGCAACAGTTTACCAAGGCATTACAATGTAAATAATCACATTTGGAATGGCTTCCAGACATGCCTCCCACTGTGACCACCAGCCACCTTGCAGCCTGTCATGTCATCTGTGTGAACCTGTGTGTGAAGTGGGATGGTGACATCGCCATGATCCAAGGGCAAATGCATCATCCACTACAAAATAATTATTCCATAAGATGCTGCATTCAGGGGCACAACGCGTGGCATCCAGCCGGACAGTGGGACACCCCCCATCTGGACAACAGACAGAGCTCGCTGCTCGCTCACTTGCCTGCCCACTCTCTCTCTCTCTCTCTCTCTCTCTCTCTTTCTCTCTTACTCTCTCCAGGAAATCAGCCCTTTAATGGACAGTGGAGTGTCCTGTTGTCCTTCTGGACAGCGGAGTGGAGCGATGGCTTGGTGCAGCCCTGATGTGCAGCTGACCTTCCCGGTGTCCGGCTGCTGCATGCAGCAATGAGGGCAGACTATCCGTATCGAACATCCCTGACGAATCAAAGTTTTTGGATAAGACTCTTTAGATCCTTACTTCTGGTTCAGAACCATCACACGTGGCAGCCACGTGTGTGGTGGTTGCATGTGTGGTAGGCGTGTGTATAAACCCCGGCCCGATCTGAACCGGCAGTAAGGATCTAAACAGTTGTATCCAAAAACTTTGATTCAGAGAATCCATTATGTGCAGCACTGACTGATTAACACGTCACATATGAGTGTACCACAGTGTGATCCGTTCATAAAGCTATATCTGGAGAGGGGAAGAGAGACAGAGTGAGGGGGTGATCAATATTGGGAGAGAGAGAGTTCGCAAGCATTGGTGGGGCTGGCCAACCACTGTGTAATGCTTTCATATCCAGGTTCTCCTGATTATGGGTGTACTGTGATGCATCATGGGCTGGAGGCAATCACTGCCACACCAGCAATAATGCGTGTACACGTCAGTGATCTGATGACTGTACTCATCTGATCACATGCGTGTACATGCACTACAGTGATGAGATAGTCAGTGGATCCTGGTTTAACATATCGTCAGTTCATAGGTTGGATGTCAAACCTATGACACATGGCAGGTCTCCAAAAGATAGACCACAGCACACACTCTGACACACCCCTCCCCTTAACTGCCTTCCACTCAGACTTTGGGTGGCATTCGAACCGCAGTCATACAGCGTTCCAGGTGCATTTGAGGTGCATTTGTAATATTCTCACTCAGGGCAGTCAAAACTCTGTGGATCCACAAAATTCCACAGATTTCATCATGGGGAGGAGGACGGGAGGTGTTAGTGTTGTACTCTGTAATCGTGATCGTCACTGAGTTTTTAAAATGTCTATCGCAAAGTGTTCTTTTTTACGACATTGTGCAAGTTTTATAAGACCACGGCAGTCCACGGATACTGATCTGTGTGTTACAGATACAAAGCAGTGTCCTCAGATTGGCGGAGTTTCGAGGAGAAAAAAGCCTGGCTGTTGTGACAGTTGTCGTAAAGCGAGACTGGTTGGTTGCTGTGGCAATTCTGTGTTGCTCCTGCGCGAAGCTTTGCTAAACGTAGCATGTGGACATCGCAAACCTTTAGAACTCTAAAGTTTTTAAAAGATTTGTGCAGCATGTCTGTGTCACGGACCGACGTCGGACAGAGAGAATATGGCGAGAACGACGGTTTGAAAAAGTCTGATGAGGACAAGAATCCGTAGAATTGTCGCTGTCTTCATGAACACACTTGAAAGATGAACAGGAAAAGTGAACTGTGCCACCAGAAACCACAGTAAGAATTTTTCTCTCTCTGGAAAATAAACATTGTGCTGTTCAAACAGGATTTTAGACAAGATGATGTGACTTTTTCCATTAATCTAGATTTTCTTTCATTGGGAAAAAGACTGGCTTTGAATGGATTTACATGAATTTACACAAGAATATAAATTAGTTTTTATTAATGTAGACTTTTTTCATGGGAAAAAGACACTGTGGCTTTGAGTGGAAGAATGTGTGGCTTTTTTACTATAAGGTATGTTATTGATATTTTACCACGATTTTCAAAATATTCTACAATCTTTAGCTGTGGTTTTTGGTTTAACAGTCTTTTCAGTCTTCATGAATTTCATGTAGTTTAATTGTTCTGAGTTAATGCATAATTTGGTTTACAATTAAAAGGAAAATCATTCCAGGTCCAACTTCCACGTCATATTCTGTTATTTCAACATCATCACTGACAGTTCAAATGAAAGGTTGAATACAGGGTCATTTAAATCTGCACTAATTTTGAGACTTTTTGTTCTAGGAGATGCTGAAAATGTATCGTTAGATAAAAAATGAATTTGGTACAGAAACAGCATTAGTGAAGGTTACAAATGATCTTCTTATGGCCTCAGACAGTGGACTCATCTCTGTGCTTGTTCTGTTAAGACCTCAGTGCTGCTTTTGATACTGTTGACCATAAAATTTTATTACAGAGATTAGAGCATGTCATAGGTATTAAAGGCACTGCGCTGCGGTGGTTTGAATCATATTTGTCTAATAGATTACAATTTGTTCATGTAAATGGGGAATCTTCTTCACAGACTAAGGTTAATTATGGAGTTCCACAAGGTTCTGTGCTAGGACCAATTTTATTCACTTTATACATGCTTCCCTTAGGCAGTATTATTAGACGGTATTGCTTAAATTTTCATTGTTACGCAGATGATACCCAGCTTTATCTATCCATGAAGCCAGAGGACACACACCAATTAGCTAAACTGCAGGATTGTCTTACAGACATAAAGACATAGATGACCTCTAATTTCCTGCTTTTAAATTCAGATAAAACTGAAGTTATTGTACTTGGCCCCACAAATCTTAGAAACATGGTGTCTAACCAGATCCTTACTCTGGATGGCATTACCCTGACCTCTAGTAATACTGTGAGAAATCTTGGAGTCATTTTTGATCAGGATATGTCATTCAATGCGCATATTAAACAAATATGTAGGACTGCTTTTTTGCATTTACGCAATATCTCTAAAATCAGAAAGGTCTTGTCTCAGAGTGATGCTGAAAAACTAATTCATACATTTATTTCCTCTAGGCTGGACTATTGTAATTCATTATTATCAGGTTGTCCTAAAAGTTCCCTGAAGAGCCTTCAGTTAATTCAAAATGCTGCAGCTAGAGTACTAACGGGGACTAGAAGGAGAGAGCATATCTCACCCATATTGGCCTCTCTTCATTGGCTTCCTGTTAATTCTAGAATAGAATTTAAAATTCTTCTTCTTACTTATAAGGTTTTGAATAATCAGGTCCCATCTTATCTTAGGGACCTCATAGTACCATATCACCCCAATAGAGCGCTTTGCTCTCAGACTGCAGGCTTACTTGTAGTTCCTAGGGTTTGTAAGAGTAGAATGGGAGGCAGAGCCTTCAGCTTTCAGGCTCCTCTCCTGTGGAACCAGCTCCCAATTCAGATCAGGGAGACAGACACCCTCTCTACTTTTAAGATTAGGCTTAAAACTTTCCTTTTTGCTAAAGCTTATAGTTAGGGCTGGATCAGGTGACCCTGAACCATCCCTTAGTTATGCTGCTATAGACTTAGACTGCTGGGGGGTTCCCATGATGCACTGAGTGTTTCTTTCTCTTTTTGCTCTGTATGCACCACTCTGCATTTAATCATTAGTGATCGATCTCTGGTTCTCTCCCTCAGCCCCAACCAGTCCCAGCAGAAGACTGCCCCTCCCTGAGCCTGGTTCTGCTGGAGGTTTCTTCCTGTTAAAAGGGAGTTTTTCCTTCCCACTGTCGCCAAGTGCTTGCTCACAGGGGGTCGTTTTGACCGTTGGGGTTTTTCTGTAATTATTGTATTGCTTTTGCCTTACAATATAAAGCGCCTTGGGGCAACTGCTTGTTGTGATTTGGCGCTATATAAATAAAATTGATTTGATTTGGTTTGTGGGATCCCACGGGGCCCCAGACCCCGGGTTCTGGGAGTCTATGCGCCCCAGACCCCCTGCAAATTTTCCTCAGATTTCACAATTTTCATTTCACAGTCCTGCTCACTGCAATCTAACAGCATTCTAGGTATTCCTACTGTGTTCCAACTACGAGGTCTGTTAGAAAAGTATTGGACCTTTTTTTTTTTCTCAAAAACCTGATGGATTTGAATCACGTGTGCTTGCATGAGTCAGCCTTGAACCTTCATGCACATGCGAGAATTTTTTCACACCTGTCGATTGCGTCAGTTGCTGGCAAGCAGCCTTTGTGTGAGGTCGTGTGTTGTGCTCTCTGCGGTTTTTCATTGCAAGGAAAATGACGGAACAACTGGAGCAGCGCCGCATCAAATTTTGCCAGAAACTGGGCGACAGCCAGGTGGAAACCATTCGGAAGATTCAGATGGCTTTCGGTGACGCTCCTATGGGCGTCACACAGATTAAGGAGCAGTACAACCAGTTTAAAGACGCCCGCACAATGGTGGAGATCGAGCCATGCTCTGGTCGGCCATCAACATGCTGAAATGACCAGGTCATTGCCAAAGTGTACGCTGTGGTGATGCGGGACCGTCGTGTGACTATCCGAGAAATTGCAGAACAGGTGGACATCAGCACTTTTTCGGCACATTCCACTGTGACAGAAGATTTGGTCATGAAAAGAGTGGCAGCGAAATTCGTGCGGAACCTGCTGGAGCAAAAGCAACTTCGTGCTGAAGTCTCACAGGACATACTGGACTCCGAAAAATGATGCCCACCTCTTCCACAATATCTCTGATAGTCACACAACTGAAAAGCCACTGAAAGCTGTCTGAATCTTCCGAATAGTTTCCACCTGGCTGTCGCCCAGTTTCTGGCAAAATTTGATGCAGTAGTGCTGCTCCAGTCATTCCGTCTTTTTCCTTACAATGAAAATCCACAGAGAGCACAACACACAACCTCACACAAATGCTGCAGATTCTTGCTAAGTGTGACAGGGCCCTTATGGTGCGTTACGAATGTCATATTTGCATCATTCTTGGCACATTCCTGACATTCTTAATGTGACTTACCGCATCTGAATATGTTTCTTAATAGTGCATGTGGGTGCAAGATATTCGTGATTTTCATAGAGCATGTTTTTGGCTGTCAAAAATCTTCCACCAATGTCACTCACCACCCTCATTTTGCCTCATGTCATGGAGGTCGCAACTGAGCGTGTTAATCCGTCTTGATGAGTGGTGATCCTTAATACAGTGTGACAGCGTTATTCTGTGACGTGCGCAGAATTAAACTCTGCTGCACCGCATTCAGTTTCATTGCTGCAGTATGCTGAAGGAGTACAGTGACACCAAGTCGGCTAAAAGTCTCGTTCCAATGTTCCTCAGCATGCTCCTGCAGGTGTTCCACCTGCTGCATGTGCCTGATGTTTGGGAAAATGAGCGAGACGAGAGCCGCGTGGAGCCATACATCTGGCTCTCCATCTCCTCCTCCTCCTCTCTGCACCACTCCATGGCACAGAGCCCAACTGGCACAAACTGGAGCGATCTGAATTGTTCAGCAGCTGATGGATGAATATGGGGGTGTGTGTGGAGATAATTTGCCTCATTCACAATGTGACAGAACTTAATGATGCACTGTTACGTGCGATAGCGCGCAACAACACGGAAACTTATTCTTGACCGTGCGTAATGATTCCTGATAATTCTCCAGCAACACGTGCCATTAATCGTAACGTGGTAAGAGGTTGCAGCAGTTCCTGAGACACCTGATGCCTCTGCCCCGAATCATCACATTTGTTATCAGCGGCCAAGAATGTATACTTCGTGGCATTCGTGACTTGTCGCCGCTATGTGTTAACACACCTTTAGGGAGACTGAGATGAGGACATTTGTCTGAATTGTGAGGGAGTGTCAGATGTCGGATTTTGGCCATTCAGTGCATTTTTTATCTGTGCACAATCCAGCATGTAGGTGCTTCAGTGCACAGGACCCAGTGACTGAAAAAATTGAAGGTGGTGCTGACATTTCACCTGGCTGTGCCAATTAAATGGGTCCTGTTGGAAGATGGGGATGGACCGACTGTTTTCCCTGTGTTTTCCCTTTAATGACATCCAGAACCAAACTCACAGAAGACTGGACTTGAATTGAATGCACTTCCAGCCAGTCTTGACTCTAATTAAATATATGCATTGATCCATCCATTTTCTATACCCACGTACTCCAATTAAGGGTCACGGGGGGGCTGAAGTCTATCCCAGCAGTCATAGGGCATGAGGCCGGGTACACCCTGGATAGGATGCCAGTCTGTTGCAGGGACACAAATAGACAAACACATGACTTAAAACACAAGTTTGTTTTAAATCATAATTATTTCATGTAGTTTTAATGTAGTTGATGTTTGAAAATCTCACATAATTGCATTTATTCATCATCAAAGATTGGGTAGGATTACTTTGAAATGTAATCCAAAAGTAATCAGATTACAAGTAATCCAAATGTTTGTACATACATACATGTAATCCACATGTATTCCTTCAAAGTAATCCTACCCAACCCTGTTCATCGTCTATACCTGTTTATTCCAATTAATGGTCATAGAGGAGCTGGAGCCTATCCCAACTCATTGGGCGAAAGGTGGAGTACACCCTGGACAAGCTACTGAAGGGCTCCCACCTAAATCACATGTGATAGTTATTTTAAAGTTATCCTGTTTAACTCTACAATTTCAATTGTAATATATTTCCCAATAATTCATAGACTAAGGAAAAACCAGGGGTATGAGGGCTGGGTAGGTGGAAGCGCCCCCAAACCAGGGTGCACCACCCCGGAGACCCTGATTCACAAATGTATGAAACGTAGCATCATACAGAGAAAGCAATGACTGAGCTCCACCAAAAGTGGGGGCTGGCAGCAGGCCAGAGGACCAGCAAAAACTGAACACTGAAGTTTGGACGGGACTGGTTGGAAATCTCAGAACTCACAGAAGACTGGCCGGTCAGAACCCACTGACAAAGCTGCAGTTTGGCCCTGTGGCCGGCAGGTGTCCTCGGCAGTGGGGATGATTATCCCTGCTTCAGAAGCAGAGACGCTGTGCTCCATTCCAGTGATGTGGTCGGGTACAGGGACATCCAGCTCCACCACCATGAGGTTGGCTGGCCCGAGCCGGTGATGTCATCGATCTCGGAGACCGGAGACTTCCCGGTCGCGCAATGAGCAGTGACAGCAGCAGCATCTGCAATGTTTCCTGGCAAGGGAGCTGGTGTCTTCTCAGTGCTGGTGTCTCCTGCAGAAGCAGCTGCAGTCATGACCGCGTGTCCAGATGCAAAAACTGTGAACCCCCCAGTGACTGTGACCAGTGCGGAGACATGACTGTGACAGATGCGGAGATGGTCGGCCTCCTTGTGGCACCACCAGGAGCCAGATCGCCTTTTTCCACCCTGTCTGGCTTGTCAGCAGGGCCCATTGTCAGTCCTGAAAAATATGCCACAGCAATTAGAAAGACCCACCACCTCCTCTCAGCCCAGAGGCTTCACACTCATAAAAATACCAAGCTACCCCATAGCACCTGCAGAAAAACATCTCTGGAGCTGCCCCTGTAATCATGGATCAAATACGTTTGGCAGAAAAGTTCACAAATATGACCAACTTCACAACACGGGGGTCAGAAAAAGTCACTCAAATAACCTGGAATTCATGGAGGGAATTTACACGAACCATACCATTGATTTGGAGGCTGATGATTGTATAAAGAAGTGGAGCTCATTGAGGAACAAATTAATCAAGAAAAACCAACTGTTCCTGAAACACTGAAACAGGAAGTGCCAAATTTCGAGCCCATGGTGAAACAAGAAATCAAATCAAAATCAAATCAAATCAAATCAATTTTATTTATATAGCGACAAATCACAACAAACAGTTGCCCCAAGGCGCTTTATATTGTAAGGCAAAGCCATACAATAATTATGTAAAACCCCAACGGTCAAAACGACCCCCTGTGAGCAAGCACTTGGCAACAGTGGGAAGGAAAAACTCCCTCTTAACAGGAAGAAACCTCCAGCAGAACCAGGCTCAGGGAGGGGCAGTCTTCTGCTGGGACTGGTTGGGGCTGAGGGAGAGAACCAGGAAAAAGACATGCTGTGGAGGGGAGCAGAGATCGATCACTAATGATTAAATGCAGAGTGGTGCATACAGAGCAAAAAGAGAAACCATCTTCTATACTGTCAATCTTATGGGATCTCATGAGAATTCAGTGGCAAGTTGAGACTGAAACAGGAAGTGCCAAATTTTGAGTCCCAGTGAAACAGGAACTGTCAATTTTGGAAAGTTTTTTTTAAATAATTCCCCCTAGTTTTGATCTGTGTTTTTAATTAATCTGTTCAGTTGTATGTTGTTTCTGCTGTTGTATTTAATCCTCTGTAAGGTTTCTGTCTAACTTTTGTTTGTCTCATGAAATAAAATAAAGTCAAATGTTGAACTCTTCCTGGATCGACACTTCCTGGTTTGACATTAAACGAGATCTCATGGGATGTCACTGGAATTCAGTGGCAAGTTGAGACTGAAACAGGAAGTGCTAAATTTTGAGTCCACAGTGAAACAGGAAATGTCAAATGGTGAACACCTCCTGACATGGGTGTAGCTGGGTTGCACTGGACTCGCCTGAAATCTGATTGGACACCCCAGGTGCCACCCAGATGATTGACATGCTTTGGTTTTCTCTGTCCTGCTCTTTCTTCTCTCTCTCTCTCTCTCTACTCTTGGTGGAGGCTGTTCCTCTCTGTCTGGCCACACCCTGGTTCTGGGCGCTTCTCCACACACCTGTTCTTGATTTGCAGTTAATCACCTGGGTGCCTCATAAGCGTCACAGTTTGCATTTGTCCCTTGCCAGATCGATGTGCCTTGTGCCTTCCTTCCAGCTCTGTTCTTGTGTTTTTTCCTTGCTACCTTTGCTTCATCGTGTTTTTCGACCACCTGCCTGTGTACCTTGACCACGCCTAAGCCTGATGTTTTCTGTACTGTTGCTCATTCTGGACTGCCTGCCTGTGTACCGACCCCTGCTAACGTCTCAAGTAAATGCCTTAAAACTACAGAGCTGTGTTGCTGCATTCTGCATTTGTGTATAGCCTACTGTCAACTAGCTGAAAAGTTTGAATATGAATTTACATCTACATTTAAAAAAATGCTTAAAGTGGCAGGGGTTAAGAGAGCTCTAGTTAGTGGGGGGGAGCCTGCCCCCAGAAGCTGAAGAGTCTTTGTCATGCTAATGCACCACAGAATCATTTACTGAAAAAAAACATCTGAATGACCTAAATGAGATGGTGAGGACTTTTTCCAGGCACGTGAAATGCAAATAAAGAAAATGCTTTAAATGGTGGGGGGTTAAGAAGGTTGTAGCTGCGGATCTGTGGAGGCGAAGGTCCCCAGAAGCTGAAGATTTTTAGCCATGCTAATGCTCTCCAGAAGCATTTACTGAAAAAAGTCTAAAGGACCTAAATGACATGGTGAGATGCTGAAGAGCTTCAATCCTTCATGTCCACGACACATATAGTGAAGAAAATAAGTATTTGAACACCCTGTGGTTTTGCAAGTTCTCCCACTTAGAAATCATGGAGGGGTCTGAAATTTGCATCTTAGGTGCATGTCCACTGTGAGAGACATAATCTAAAAAAAAATCTGGAAATTACAATGTATGATTTTTTAATAATATAATAATTTATGTTACTGCTGTAAATAAGTATTTGATCACCTACCAACCAGCAAGAATTCTGTCTCACACAGACCTGTTAATTTTTCTTTAAGAAGCCCTCTTATTCTGCACTCTTTACCTGTATTAATTGCACCTGTTTGAACTTGTTACCTGTATAAAAGACACCTGTTCACATCAATCACACTCCAACCTGTCCACCATAGCCAAGACCAAAGAGCTGTCTAAGGACACCAGGGACAAAACTGTAGACCTGCA
Organism: Thalassophryne amazonica; assembly: GCF_902500255.1. Lineage (NCBI taxonomy): Eukaryota > Metazoa > Chordata > Actinopteri > Batrachoidiformes > Batrachoididae > Thalassophryne > Thalassophryne amazonica. The sequence continues at coordinate 1,940,175 of NC_047122.1, forward strand.
CAAGGCTGGGATGGACTACAGGACAACAGGAAAGCAGCTTGGTAGAAGACAACAACTGTTATGATTATTTATTAGAAAGTGGAAGAAACACAAGATGACTGTCAATCTCCCTCGGTCTGGGATTCCATACAAGATCTCACTTTGTGTGGTAAGGATGATTCTGAGAAAGCTCAGAACTACACAGGAGGACCTGGTCAATGACCTGAAGAGCGCTGGGACCACAGTCACAAAGATTACATTAGTAACACATGATGCTGTCATGGTTTAAGATCCTGCAGGGCAGCAACGTCCCCCTGCTCAAGCCAGCACATGTCCAGGCCCGTTTGAAGTTCACCAGTGACCATCTGGATGATCCAGAGGAGGCATGGGAGAAGGTCATGTGGTCAGATGAGACCAGAATAGAGCTTTTTGGAATCAACTCCACTTACCATGTTTAGAGGATGAGAACAACCCCAAGAAAACCATCCCAACCGTGAAGCATGGGGTTGGAAACATCATACTCTGGGGGTGCTCTTCTGCAAAGGGGACAGGACGACTGCACCGTATTGAAGGGAGGATGGATGGGGTCATGTATTGTGAGATTTTGGCAAACAACCTCTTTCCCTCAGTAAGAGCATTGAAGATGGGTCATGGCTGGGTCTTCCAGCATGACAATGACCCCAAACACACAGCCAGGGCAACTAAGGAGGGGCTCCGTAAGAAGCATTTCAAGGTCCTGGAGTGGCCTGGCCAGTCTGCAGACCTGAACTCAATAGAAAATCTTTGGAGGGAGCTGAAATTCCAAACCTGAAAGATCTAGAGAAGATCTGTGTGGAGGAGTGGACCAAAATCCCTGCTGCAGTGTGTGAAAACCTGGTGAAAAACTACAGGAAATGACTGACCTCTGTAATTGCAAACAAAGGCAACTGTACCAAATATTAACATTGATTTTCACAGGTGTTCAAATACTTATTTGCAGCAGTAACATACAAATAAGTTATTAAAAAATCATACATTGTGATTTCCAGATTTTTTTTTTTTTTTTTTTTTTTTGCATTTTGTCTCTCACAGTGGACATGCACCTAAGATGAAAATTTCAAACCCCTCCATGATTTCTAAGTGGGAGAACTTGCAAAATCACAGGGTGTTCAAATACTTATTTTCCTCACTGTACATATTAATGGACAAAATTCACTGGTCCACCGGAAGTGGGTTCCGGAAAGTATTCACTGTGCTTTACTTTTTCCACATTTTATGTTATAGCCTTATTCCAAAATAGAGTAAATTATTTTTTTCCTCAAGATTCTACTCAAAACACCCCATAATGACAGCATGAAAAAAAAAAGTTTGTTTTTTTTCCCAAATGTATTAAACATATAAAGTGAAGAAATCACATGTACATCAGTATTCACAGACTTTGCTTAATACTTTGTTGATGCACCTTTGGCAGCAATTACAGCCTCGCATCTTCTTGAATATGATGCCACAGGGCACCTATCTTTGAATAATTCATTTAATACATTTTGGAATAAGGCTGTTATAAAACAAAATGTGGAAAACGGAAGCATTATGAATCCTTTCCGGATGCAATATCAATCAATCAATCAATCAATTTTATTTATATAGCGCCAAATCACAACAACAGTTGCCCCAAGGCGCTTTATATTGTAAGGCAAGGCCATACAATAATTACAGAAAAACCCCAACGGTCAAAACGACCCCCTATGAGCAAGCACTTGGCTACAGTGGGAAGGAAAAACTCCCTTTTAACAGGAAGAAACCTCCAGCAGAACCAGGCTCAGGGAGGGGCAGTCTTCTGCTGGGACGGGTTGGGGCTGAGGGAGAGAACCAGGAAAAAGACATGCTGTGGAGGGGAGCAGAGATCTATCACTAATGATTAAATGCAGAGTGGTGCATACAGAGCAAAAAGAGAAAGAAACACTCAGTGCATCATGGGAACCCCCCAGCAGTCTACGTCTATAGCAGCATAACTAAGGGATGGTTCAGGGTCACCTGATCCAGCCCTAACTATAAGCTTAGCAAAAAGGAAAGTTTTAAGCCTAATCTTAAAAGTAGAGAGGGTGTCTGTCTCCCTGATCTGAATTGGGAGCTGGTTCCACAGGAGAGGAGCCTGAAAGCTGAAGGCTCTGCCTCCCATTCTACTCTTACAAACCCTAGGAACTACAAGTAAGCCTGCAGTCTGAGAGCAAAGCGCTCTATTAGGGTGATATGGTACTACGAGGTCCCTAAGATAAGATGGGACCTGATTATTCAAAACCTTATAAGTAAGAAGAAGAATTTTAAATTCTATTCTAGAATTAACAGGAAGCCAATGAAGAGAGGCCAATATGGGTGAGATATGCTCTCTCCTTCTAGTCCCCGTCAGTACTCTAGCTGCAGCATTTTGAATTAACTGAAGGCTTTTTAGGGACTTTTAGGACAACCTGATAATAATGAATTACAATAGTCCAGCCTAGAGGAAATAAATGCATGAATTAGTTTTTCAGCATCACTCTGAGACAAGACCTTTCTAATTTTAGAGATATTGCATAAATGCAAAAAAGCAGTCCTACATATTTGTTTAATATGCGCTTTGAATGACATATCCTGATCAAAAATGACTCCAAGATTTCTCACAGTATTACTAGAGGTCAGGGTAATGCCATCCAGAGTAAGGATCTGGTTAGACACCATGTTTCTAAGATTTGTGGGGCCAAGTACAATAACTTCAGTTTTATCTGAGTTTAAAAGCAGGAAATTAGAGGTCATCCATGTCTTTATGTCTGTAAGACAATCCTGCAGTTTAACTAATTGGTGTGTGTCCTCTGGCTTCATGGATAGATAAAGCTGGGTATCATCTGCGTAACAATGAAAATTTAAGCAATACCGTCTAATAATACTGTCTAAGGGAAGCATGTATAAAGTGAATAAATAAATATAAATATACGTGTATAAATAAAAATAAATAAATATAAGTCCATAAGAAGATTAAGTCCGTCATTCACTAATGTTTCAGTGTAAATCCATAACTGCTGTGCTTTCATCCACATAAAGAAAAAAAATCCTTTTTTCCATGACAATTCCCTTTTGTGAAAGCCTGAATAAAAATTAAAGTGTTTTCCAGTAGATAACAATGCTCAGTGCTGTACTCTGGCACTCTGCCTGAAAGAGAGGGTTTGACCATGTGACCTGCCTACCTGATTGGCTGTGAGTGAAAGATTGTCTCCAAACAAGATGCACACTCTTGGTGAGAACCTGTATTTTCAGGAAGTGGTTGATTGACATTTCTGTGACATTCCATCGCTGATTTGCTGATAGAAACGAGGAAAGATAAATTGATCATGATGCTGGGATGCATTATTCGGGCTCAGAAGTTTAACAATCACATTTCCATGTGTGTAAACCACCTTTCTCACGTTATATTTCTCAAGTTTTCATCTCCTGTTACCGACTTCCAACCTCCGTGCCTGTCTACTGGACATCCTACATGGTATGTTTAACTGTTTATTGACCTGCTGCTGACATCATTGTGTTGTCTCTGCTGCTCTCCTGGTGGGTGTTACTGAGCCTATATTAAGTTGATACTGTCTGGAAACAGCTGTGTGCTACATGCAAGTGTTCATAGCCTGCTAGCTGTAAATGAAGACTGAACTTCCATAAGTGTTGTTTTCTGCTCTAGGGTCTCCAGTTTTATGAAAGGCCTATATATACAGCTGTGTGGTAAAGAGAAATGTAATAATTGTAACTTTAGAAACAGTTTTGCTGCTGTTGAGGAATTTTCTCAAAGGCATGTGCAATGGATTTGAAACTGATTCCACCAGCACCAGGGATTCTTTCAGCCTGGCTGGGCTGAGTGGGTCTAGTGCAGGGGTCACCAACCCTGTTCCTGGAGGGCACCTGGTCTGCATGTTTCCTTGCTCTCCCTGAACCACTCCCAGGCAATTATCTCTATCAGTTGATAGAGATCTTCCACAGCATGTCTTTTTCCTGGTTCTCTCCCTCAGCCTCAACCAGTCCCAGCAGAAGACTGCCCCTCCCTGAGCCTGGTTCTGCTGGAGGTTTCTTCCTGTTAAAAAGGAGTTTTTCCTTCCCACTGTAGCCAAGTGCTTGCTCACAGGGGGTCGTTTTGACCGTTGGGGTTTTTCTGTAATTATTGTATGGCTTTTGCCTTACAATATAAAGCACCTTGGGGCAACTGTTTGTTGTGATTTGGCGCTATATAAATAAAATTGATTTGATTTGATCAGGTGTGCTCAGCCAGTCAACAGCTGGAAAACACCACTTAAAAAAACAGGTGTGACTTGAGTAGGTTGACATGGAAAACATGGAGGGCGGGGCTGGTGAGCCCTGAGACACAGATTTGAACAAAAGCTCATAATGGTCAGTATTTGTGACTGACTGACGATGAAGGCACAAAGCAGGGGTCTAGTGGAATGCTGAGGCTGAGACATAAAGATTTTGAACCAACTGTACTTCTCTGCCCGTTGCTGTGGTAACCCTGAGCAAAACAGGAAAAGCCAAAAGAAAGTAGTCCTCGTAAAAATGGTTAGTTTCTAAACTCTCCCTTAAATGTGGTGTATAAGAGTCTTTAAAGCACAACAAATGAGAGCCAGGATTTGTATTTGGCAGAGGCTGGGGCATGAAGAGGAACATTAGTGTAGAAGGTTACTGGGATTCTGGACACTGATGAGCTTCTCCTCAGTGACACGGCTGTTAAGAACTGATGGATTTGTTTGCATTGACTCGGCCACACTTGTCAAATGTTACAGAGCAGTGGAGTGAAGTCTCAGGGACACTGAGGTGAGCAGCTGAAGGTGACGGCTTTCTGCTGATCCGCGTCGAGTCGGCTGCACTTTTCTGTGGTGACGGCAGCAGATATGGTGCAAGAGAGTGGACTGTCAGAGGAGAGATCAAACAGTGTGTGTGTGTGTGTGTGTGTGTGTGTGAGCACGCCTGGCCAGCCGGCGAGAGTCACCGCCAGTAGCCATGTTTTATTCTGTTTCATGTTAGAAACACTCCTGCCACTCACTGTCAGAGCCGGCCCACTCAAACAGCTTCAAAGGTGACTGTCGCTTCATTAGATGTAGATGCACACACACTCACACACACACACTCTTGTACATGCACCATAGTGAGGACCGGGTAAATAGACCAGCAAAGTGAGGACCACCCTTTCTGAACAACCTAGAAAGGAAAAAACTATATCACTGGACACTAGATGGCACCCTGCACCATTACACCCCTTTTAACTACAGAAACACACAAGAACTAAAAAAAAGTTTTTAACCAACAGACTGAGGACCGGGCACTGACTTTTGAGTTTTATGATTTATGAGTATTTTTATGGCAAAACTATAAATCTGGGTACATTAAGATGTGTTATAGACCCTTTGGTGATATACGTATACTAATAATACAAGAAATACAGCAGTAAATATAAGTAAAACAATTATTAGCAAAAAAAAAAAAAAAAAAAAAAAACCAAGCCAAATTTAAGCATCTTAGCTTTATTATTTTATCATAATTAAATCATCTTATGATGACAACAATACAAAAGATGTAATGAAAACAATATATTAACCCCCTGGTAACTGGGGGAACATTTATTTATTATTAAACATATTTCTGCAGGTGTTGAAGCTGATGACCTGAAATTGTCTCAGGGATCGTGAATTGAGTCACATTTTAGAACCCCACCATTGCTTTTATCGTGGTGTGTAAAGGGACTGCAGGATAATAATAATTAAAAAAAAACTTTTTACCAAAGGGACCATTGCTGCTCCCCATATAAAATGGTCATAAAATCAACATGGAATAATATTTTTATTCTACTTTCAAAACTCAGATCTCTTCATCTGCCTCTTCTCTGCTCAAATATGTCATTGCTTTATCATTTGTAATTTATTTACATTTTAAATCTATTTTACCCCCCAAAAGTCACCTCTAAGTGAACCTCAAAAAAAGGAAAAAAAAATTTTTTCTTTCAAAATTAAAAGTTTAGAAGTGGACAATTTGAATTGATTTTATTAGAGCCTCCCATAGGACAGCAATTTATGTAAAAAAATTTTTGTGTTTTAAAACTAAAAGTCACATTTACCACTCCCATTCAAAATACAATAATGCACTGAAAAACATTTTGTCATAAATTGATGACATGTGTGATGACACTTCCATCATTGAATAATGGATTACAGGACAATTTTAGGTCTTTTTTTTTCAGTTTTTTTTTTAGGTTCCCTGAGAAATGACTGTTTTGAATAAAACTGTACAATAAGGGTATAATTTGTAAAATATTTGTAAAAATGATAAAACAATGACACATATGAGAGGAGCAGAGGTGGATGAAGAGATCTGAGTTTTGAAAGTAGAAAAAAAAATTATTCTATGAGGATTTTATGACAATTTTATTCAGAGACCATAAATGGTCCTTTTGGTAAACAACATGACTGTTTTTTTAGAGGTTAACGGATCTAATTCTTTAATTTGTCATGTGCCTTAACTCTATGCATCAGGGTTTGCATTTGAAATACAAACAAGAAAAACCCTCAACCCCAGGACCTGGAAGTTTGGAGTCTGTGAACTGATCAGAAACAGAACCTGAACCCTGAAAATGAAAGGCACGAAAATAACTTGGTGCAGAACTGCTACTTTTTACTAAAAGGGCTCAAATAGCTTCTTTTTTACCTTGATGATTTCATTATACACAAAATACTTCAAATCTTTCCAGGTGCGATTTTTCAGAACAGGTGACTCGTGTGTAATGCACAGCATACAGGCCTCCTTCCCTGGAACTTTCTTTAAAGCAATGAATTTGCACATTCTTCTCTTCACAGCGCTCCTCTCCTCCACACTCCACGGCCTCTTGGCGCTTGTTTGAGTATCTGATGGAAATAAGAATTATTTTAATACATTTGCATCAACATGCATACAGTACAATTCAGGTATCCCCTGTGAGCCACACGGCCACATCAATGACTCCAAGTTTTTTCTCATTTTTGGTTCACAAGATCACTGACAACTTTTTTCAAGTGGCCAATATTCAATTATTCATTCATTTTTTAAAGAGAACAGTACATTTACAGAAGAAACGCAGCTTAAATTCATGATTCAAATCAACACGCTCACTAAAAAACTGCTGCTGTTTACTCAGTCACATAAAAATCCTTCAAATATAAAGAAATAAAGAGACACTATAGACTGACCAATCGATTAAATACTACAGCCCTGAACAATTCTTGAGGGTAAAATGAGAAGTTGTTTGTTGTTAGTATTAAAAGAAGGCCAAAACTTCAAAGAGAAAAAATTACTCTTGCAGTTCAGATTAAGCCTCCAAATTCTTAATCTTGATCTTTGTAGCTACAGTTCCCTTTACACAGAAATAACCAGAGTAGAACATGTACGAGGTCTGTCCAAAAAGTATCGTACCTTTTTATTTTTTTCAAAAACTATATGGATTTGAATCACGTGTGATTACATCAGCCACGCTTGAACCTTCATGCGCATGTGTGAGTTTTTCCACGCCTGTCGGTTGCGTCATTCACCTGTGGGCAGGCTTTGAATGAGCACTGGTCCACCCCTCTCGTCGTTGTTTCATTGGAAATGGCGGAATGATTTGGGCTTTTTTTTTCCCCATCAGAATTTTTTCAGAAACTGTGAGAGACAGGCAGCTGGAAACCATTCGAAAAATTTTAATGGCTTTCGGTGAAAATGTTACGGGCTTGGCGGAGGCTTCGCGCGTCACAACAGCAAGCGAGTCAAAGAACACCTCCGTTTCGGCATGTCAGAGGACAAGTTGGGACATGCCCAGCTCGCCACAATTTCTCTTATACTCACTCGACTGGTAAGCACTGAAAGCCAAGATAGGCATGTCCCAACTTGTCCTCTAACACGCCGAAACGGAGGTGTTCCTTTGTCTCGCTTGCCATCGTGACAAGCGAAGCCTACGCGCAGCTTTCCATGACAAAATCTCTTGTTAAAAGTGAAATCTGCTGGAAAATGGCTGATGTCCAGCTCTTGTGATAACCAGAGAAACTGCACACGACAGTCACGGATCCACACAGCCATCCGTTTAGAAATGGTGGTTTCTGCCTGTCGTCGCAGCTCGGAGTGCGGGCCGTCCTTAAAGGGATAGTAACACTCCTTAATCTCTGCCAAGCCCTTAACATTTTCACTGAAAGCCATCAAAATTTTTTGAATGGTTTCCAGCTGCCTGTCTCTAACAGTTTCTGAAAAAATTCTGATGGAACAAAAGCCCAAATCATTCCGACATTTCCTCGCAATGAAACAATGACGAGAGGGGTGGACCAGTGCTCACTCAAAGCCTGCCCACAGGCGAATGATGCAACCGACAGGCGTGAAAAAACTCACGCATGCGCATGAGGGTTCAAGCTTGGCTGATGTAATCACACGTGATTCAAATCCATATAGTTTTAAAAAAAAATAAAACAGTCCGATACTTTTTGGACAGACCTCGTACAGGTGTTCTCTTTTATCCAAGAGCTAAATGAGGGCCACACCTTGTGTGTCAATGTACAATAAAATTCCTTAAATGTGATACAAAAAGGTTTTGAAATAGAGGTTTCTTTTTTCATGGAATAGTGTTTGCAGCCCTGCTGTAGAGAAGATAGTGTCCAGACAGACATGGAACTTTATTAACTTGTGCATTCCTCTACAAAAAAAAACAGATGGCTCTGTGATGCCCACGTACACTTGTAGAATACTTTTGGCTTTTGATAAACTTCTGGTTCCTGGAGAGGATAATCTACTTGGGTTCTTAAACACATCTAGATCCGATGCTTAAGAGACTTAAATGTTTCATCATCTCACCATCAGAGCTCTTGTTGGTGCATCTCTTTCCAGATGGTTTACGCCCAGCGGCCCGGAGCAGGGAAAGCGCATCTTCTCCATCACTTGGCTCAGACGAATCACACATTTTTTTAATATATGTTTGTGTAAATTTCAGTCTTTTTTTGAATCCATGAGCTAAATTAATACCTTTATCCTTGTGTGCAAGATCCACTCACCTTCTGTGCATTCCTTGACATATTTCATGCATTTCCTTTTGGGAGCTTTAATGGATAGAAGGCCCTTTCGTCCTGCCTGAGACTCTGAAGACAAATCACAAAATAATTCCCTTTACTTTAGTTCTCAGAGGGCAAAAGGTTTGAGATCCCTAATCAATTTTAAATGAATAATTTCAAATAATATGTATAATAACTTATTTCACTTTCCTCTGGTTTATATAAAAATTTAGTTCATGTGTCCCTTATCTAACAGTTGTGTTAAAGGCCAGACTTGATGGCCTTTAACACAACTGTACATCACTGTAAATCAGTTCCTGTACTGGGAGTTATAAGGCTGCATCACAAAATAAATTACTGAAATATTAAACTTTACTTTTGGACATTAAATGGACATTATGGGACAGACTTTGTGAAGTGCATTATACATAGTGCTTTTCTGAAGACTTATCACAAAAAAAAATGGAGTGAATGGGGGACAAAGACCTGCAATATACAACCCCTGGCAAAAATGATGGAATCACCGGCCTCAGAGGATGTTCATTCAGTTGTTTAATTTTGTAGAAAAAAAGCAGATCACAGACATGACACAAAACTAAAGTCATTTCAAATGGCAACTTTCTGGCTTTAAGAAACACTATAAGAAATCAGGAAAAAAAAATGTGGTAGTCAGTAACGGTTACTTTTTAGACCAAGCAGAGGGAAAAAATATGGAATCACTCAATTCTGAGAAATAAATTATGGAATCACCCTGTAAATTTTCATCCCCAAAACTAACACCTGCATCAAATCAGATCTGCTCGTTGACATTGACCCTATGTGTCTTTTTGCAAGGAATGTTTTCACAGTTTTTGCTCTATGGCAAGATGCATTATCATCTTGAAAAAATGATTTCATCATCCCCAAACATCCTTTCAATTGTCCAAAATATCAACATAAACTTGTGCATTTATTGATGATGTAATGACAGCCATCTCCCCAGTGCCTTTACCTGACATGCAGCCCCATATCATCAATGACTGTGGAAATTTACATGTTCTCTCAGGCAGTCATCTTTATAAATCTCATTGGAACGGCACCAAACAAAAGTTCCAGCATCATCACCTTGCCCAATGCAGATTCCAGATTCATCACTGAATATGACTTTCATCCAGTCATCCACAGTCCACGATTGCTTTTCCTTAGCCCATTGTAACCTTGTTTTTTTCTGTTTAGGTGTTAATGATGGCTTCATTTAGCTTTTCTGTATGTAAATCCCATTTCCTTTAGGCGGTTTCTTACAGTTCGATCACAGACGTTGACTCCAGTTTCCTCCCATTCATTCCTCATTTGTTTTGTTGTGCATTTTCGATTTTTGATACATTTTGCTTTAAGTTTTCTGTCTTGACGCTTTGATGTTTTCCTTGGTCTACCAGTATGTTTGCCTTTAACAACCTTCCCACGTTTGTATTTGGTCCAGAGTTTAGACACAGCTGACTGTGAACAACCAACATCTTTTGCAACATTGTGTGATGATTTACCCTCTTTTAAGAGTTGATAATCCTCTCCTTTGTTCAATTGACATCTCTCATGTTGGAGCCATGATTCATGTCAGTCCACTTGGTGCAACAGCTCTCCAAGGTGTGATCACTCCTTTTTAGATGCAGACTAACGAGCAGATCTGATTTGATGCAGGTGTTAGTTTTGGGGATGAAAATTTACAGGGTGATTCCATCATTTTTTCCTCAGAATTGAGTGAGTCCATATTTTTTCCCTCTGCTTGGTCTAAAACAGTAACCGTTACTGACTGCCACAATCTTTTTTTTTCCTGATTTCTTATAGTGTTTCTTAAAGCCAGAAAGTTGCCATTTGAAATGACTTTAGTTTTGTGTCATGTCTGTGATCTGCTTTTTTTCTACAAAATTAAACAACTGAATGAACATCCTCTGAGGCCGGTGATTCCATCATTATTGCCAGGGGTTGTATACAGTGTATCTTAGGACATCTGACTAATTACAGGGAAGCAGAGGTAATGCACAACTGTATCTTCTTTCAACTTCAATTGTGTGAAGCAAAGTTGGGTAGGATTACTTTGAAATGTAATCCAAAAGTAATCAGATTACAAGTAATCCAAATGTATGTACATACATACAATCCATATGTATTCTTTCAAAGTAATCCTACCCAACCTTGTTGTGAAGTCTGCATCTAATAAGTACATAAATATACATCATAATGTTTAATAAATTCCCAAAATTGAGTTCTATTTTTGTGTTTACGATGCCCAGGCTCACCTCTTTCTTCATCATCATCATCATCATCATCATCATCATTGTGCCTTGTGACTCCAGTTGAGTGTGGCTCTTGTTTGTCTGCAAAAAGATTAGAATCATTAAAGTAGATCTGCATTGAAATAAATGCAGTCAGATCTTTGGACCAAAAAATGACATATTTACACATAAGCTCCTTCTGAACATAGTAAAGTAAATCTGCAAGCCCAGATCTGTCATTCAACGGAGACATCTTCATTTAAAAATGACAAAATTACAGCTAAAATTTAGCCCTCCGCAAAACTGTCAGCACATCCGGGACGCTGCCGAGACGTCAAAGACACTATCCCAGCATGCATTGCGCGCGCCAACTGTAATTTGTGGATTTACATCAGTTTGCATCTCTTACAAAAGCACCTTTTTATTGTCTTATACGGAAGGATCAACTTTTTTTAAAACTTCATATCATCTTGCGATACGTTTGGTGAGTACACATTTCTTTTATTTTTGCCTGAAAATTATTTTTGGGGACTTTTTCATACGCCCATTTGATTGAGTGTTGTCACATTGAAAATCTACTGTCTTTAGCCTCCGGTGTTACCGTTGCGGGGTATAGTCCATGAGCCAGTTATCAATTTTGGCCTAATCGGTACCACTGATGGTGGCTAAACGACACTTAGAATCCAGCCTCAGTGTACCATGACCTACACACAAATGTATGACAGCAATCTCAGGGTGGTAGCTGTAGCCAGGTAGGGGTCAGTGAAGAATTACACAGAGGTCAAAATTTTAAAATGCTCCAATCACGTTGAAAACTATATATTATGGTGCCTGCTCCCAGACCACCAATAACCAGCAAAAATCTATTAAGCATAAAAATTCAAAAAGAAAAAATAATATAGCACCTTCAACTGCACCACAGACTAAAACCAGGTTAAATGTGGTCTATTAAACATTAGGTCTCTCTCTTCTAAGTGCCTGTTAGTAAATGATATAATAATTGATCAACATATTGATTTATTCTGCCTTACAGAAACCTGGTTACAGCAGGATGAATATGTTAGTTAAATGAGTCAACACCCCCGAGTCACACTAACTGTCAGAACGCTCGTAGCACGGGCTGAGGCGGAGGATTAGCAGCAATCTTCCATTCCAGTTATTAATTAATCAAAAACCCAGACAGAGCTTTAATTCATTTGAAAGCTTGTCTCTTAGTCTTGTCCATCCAAATTGGAAAGTCCCAAAAAAACAGTTTTATTTGTTATTATCTATCGTCCACCTGGTCGTTACTGTGAGTTCTCTGTGAATTTTCAGACCTTTTGTCTGACTTAGTGCTTAGCTCAGATAAGATAATTATAGTGGGCGATTTTAACATCCACACAGATGCTGAGAATGACAGCCTCACACTGCATTTAATCTATTATTAGACTCAATTGGCTTTGCTCAAAATATAAATGAGTCCACCCACCACTTTAATCATATCTTAGATCTTGTTCTGACTTATGGTATGGAAATTGAAGACTTAACAGTATTCCTGAAAACTCCCTTCTGTCTGATCATTTCTTAATAACATTTACATTTACTCTGATGGACTACCCAGCAGTGGGGTATAAGTTTCATTACACTAGAAGTCTCTCAGAAAGCGCTGTAACTAGGTTTAAGGATATGATTCCTTCTTTATGTTCTCCAATGCCATATACCAACACAGGGCAGAGTAGCTACCTAATCTCTGTGAGTGAGATAGATTATCTCGTCAATAGTTTTACATCCTCATTGAAGACAACTTTGGATGCTGTAGCTCGTCTGAAAAAGAGCACTTTAAATCAGAAGTGCCTGACTCTGTGGTATAACTCACAAAACTCGCAGCTTAAAGGCAGATAACCCATAAGTTGGAGAGGAAATGGTGTCTCACTAATTTAGAAGATCTTCACTTAGCCTGGAAAAAGAGTCTGTTGCTCTATAAAAAAAAAGCCCTCCGTAAAGCTAGGACACTCTTACTACTCATCACTAATTGAAGAAAATAAGAACAACGCCCAGGTTTCTTTTCAGCACTGTAGCCAGGCTGACAAAGAGTCAGAGCTCTATTGAGGCTGAGTATTCTTTAACTTTAACTAGTAATGAGCTTCATGACTTTCTTTGCTAATAAATTTAACTATTAGAGAAAAAATTACTCATAACCATCCCAACGACCTATCGTTATCTTTGGCTGCTTTCAGTGATGCCGGTATTTGGTTAGACTCTTTCTCTCCGATTGTTCTGTCTGAGTTATTTTCATTAGTTACTTCATCCAAACCATCAACATGTTTATTAGACCCCATTCCTACCAGGCTGCTCAAGGAAGCCCTACCATTATTTAATGCTTCGATCTTAAATATGATCAATCTATCTTTATTAGGTGGGCTATGTACCACAGGCTTTTAAGGTGGCAGTAATTAAACCATTACTTAAAAAGCCATCACTTGACCCAGCTATCTTAGCTAATTATAGGCCAATCTCCAACCTTCCTTTTCTCTCAAAAATTCTTGAAAGGGTAGTTGTAAAACAGCTAACTGATCATCTGCAGAGGAATGGTCTATTTGAAGAGTTTCAGTCAGGTTTTAGAATTCATCATAGTACAGAAACAGCATTAGTGAAGGTTACAAATGATCTTCTTATGGCCTCAGACAGTGGACTCATCTCTGTACTTGTTCTGTTAGACCTCAGTGCTGCTTTTGATACTGTTGACCATAAAATTCTATTACAGAGATTAGAGCATGTCATAGGTATTAAAGGCACTGCGCTGCGGTGGTTTGAATCATATTTATCTAATAGATTACAATTTGTTCATGTAAATGGGGAATCTTCTTCACAGACTAAGGTTAATTATGGAGTTCCACAAGGTTCTATGCTAGGACCAATTTTATTCACTTTATACACTGCTTCCCTTAGGCAGTATTATTAGACGGCATTGCTTAAATTTTCATTTTACGCAGATGATACCCAGCTTTATCTATCCATGAAGCCAGAGGACACACACCAATTAGCTAAACTGCAGGATTGTCTTACAGACATAAAGACATGGATGACCTCTAATTTCCTGCTTTTAAACTCAGATAAAACTGAAGTTATTGTACTTGGCCCCACAAATCTTAGAAACATGGTGTCTAACCAGATCCTTACTCTGGATGGCATTACCCTGACCTCTAGTAATACTGTGAGAAATCTTGGAGTCATTTTTGATCAGGATATGTCATTCAAAGCGCAGATTAAACAAATAAGTAGGACTGCTTTTTTGCATTTACGCAACATCTCTAAAATTAGAAAGGTCTTGTCTCAGAGTGATGCTGAAAAACTAATTCATGCATTTATTTCCTCTAGGCTGGACTATTGTAATTCATTATTATCAGGTTGTCCTAAAAGTTCCCTGAAAAGCCTTCAGTTAATTCAAAATGTTGCAGCTAGAGTACTGACGGGGTCTAGAAGGAGAGAGCATATCTTACCCATATCAATCAATCAATCAATCAATTTTTTTATATAGCGCCAAATCACAACAAACAGTTGCCCCAAGGCGCTTTATATTGTAAGGCAAGGCCATACAATAATTATGTAAAACCCCAACGGTCAAAACGACCCCCTGTGAGCAAGCACTTGGCTACAGTGGGAAGGAAAAACTCCCTTTTAACAGGAAGAAACCTCCAGCAGAACCAGGCTCAGGGAGGGGCAGTCTTCTGCTGGGACTGGTTGGGGCTGAGGGAGAGAACCAGGAAAAAGACATGCTGTGGAGGGGAGCAGAGATCGATCACTAATGATTAAATGCAGAGTGGTGCATACAGAGCAAAAAGAGAAAGAAACAGTGCATCATGGGAACCCCCCAGCAGTCTACGTCTATAGCAGCATAACTAAGGGATGGTTCAGGGTCACCTGATCTAGCCCTAACTATAAGCTTTAGCAAAAAGGAAAGTTTTAAGCCTAATCTTAAAAGTAGAGAGGGTGTCTGTCTCCCTGATCTGAATTGGGAGCTGGTTCCATATTGGCTTCTCTTCATTGGCTTGCTGTCAATTCTAGAATAGAATTTAAAATTCTTCTTCTTACTTATAAGGTTTTGAATAATCAGGTCCCATCTTATCTTAGGGACCTCATAGTACCATATCACCCCAATAGAGCGCTTCGCTCTCAGACTGCAGGCTTACTTGTAGTTCCTAGGGTTTGTAAGAGTAGAATGGGAGGCAGAGCCTTCAGCTTTCAGGCTCCTCTCCTGTGGAACCAGCTCCCAATTCGGATCAGGGAGACAGACACCCTCTCTACTTTTAAGATTAGGCTTAAAACTTTCCTTTTTGCTAAAGCTTATAGTTAGGGCTGGATCAGGTGACCCTGAACCATCCCTTAGTTATGCTGCTATAGACTTAGACTGCTGGGGGGTTCCCATGATGCACTGAGTGTTTCTTTCTCTTTTTGCTCTGTATGCACCACTCTGCATTTAATCATTAGTGATTGATCTCTGCTCCCCTCCACAGCATGTCTTTTTCCTGGTTCTCTCCCTCAGCCCCAACCAGTCCCAGCAGAAGACTCACAAATTCAAGTGGATCCTATTCTTATTTAAATGAGGCTTGTGTTAAAAGACCACCACTTATGGTCAATATGGTCTTTTAGTTTTTACATTCAACTCCTGGACAATCAGGAGTTGCTCGGTTCACGGGACATAATATTAGTAAAATTACTATTAATATAGAGTCCATTGTGACTTTTATCTGCAGACTAACAAACGTTACAAGTGGCCAAGACCTGGAAGCTTCTTTTCTCACCATCATGAGCCTCCACTTGTGCATGGCTGCCTGTGAGACTTCTGCTGGCTCCAGGTCCTGTTCCTGTGAAAAGATCACAATTGAAATCTGCGTTACAACAAGTCTAAATGTACTCATAAACATGTAGATAGTTATGGAAATGACATTCATAGCAGACAGCATGAAATATTAGAAACAAAGAGACACAAATCTACTGTTACGTTACATACCACTGATCACAGAATCCAAGGTCTTCAGAGTCTTCCCCTTCAGCGACTCCACTTCTTGCTCCATCGCAAAAAGAAGCTTCCCGATCTTGGCCACTTGAAACGTTTTGTCAGTCTGCCGATAAAAGTCACAATGGACTCTAATATCGTGTCCCATGAACCGAGCAACTTGCTCCAGCTCTTGATTGTCCAGGTCCAGGAGCTGACATAAAGTAGCCACGTGTTTTCTTAACTTTGTGGACCTCAGCAGCTCTGGCTGTTTTGCTTTACTTTCCTCTGCAAACTTTCTGAGACAGTCACATCCGCAGATGTTAGTCGTTGTCCCAGGCCTTCCAAACACATATGGATTTTCATCAAGTATTCCAGCTTGGTTTCGCCTCTCAACCAGGAAGTCCAGTGATGCTTTGGTGCGCTCCAGCAGTAGTATGGGGACTTTTTTTCCCTCTTTTGCCACATGTCACCAAGCATGTCAATCTATGGCTAAGTTGCTGCTCCACTGGTGACAAGGTATCATAGATGTCCTTATTCAAAGGGCCAGTATCTACCTTCTGATATGTCTCTAAGGTTAAACGTGAGGCTTCTCCTTCCCGCTTTTTATTGAAAACGATTATCTGTGCCAGAAGGCTTTCACTCAGCTTCTTGTACGCTGTAGTACTCACACATAGCTTCAGTTCCTTCTTCGCTTCATCCTCCATTCTCCTTAAGTAGTTCTGCAAGGTCACTACATCTTCTGTCAAAGGTATGCCATCCTCTTTACCCCACTTTCTTTGCTCTATTGTGCTGTGAGCATTGGATGACACATACATGGACCAGGAGGAATCCAGCAGCTCCTTGAATTTTTTGGCCTTGTTTTCATTTAAAGCATCACAGGACATCAAGCAGTGGCCAATCCAGGCCTCTGTTGCAGCTTTAAGTGGAAAGCCTATCTTAACTGCGGTAGATGGTTTTCCATATTCACTACTGTCTGGGTTATAGTTTGACACTCTTCGGGCTGCTTTAATAGCCAGGTGAAACTGTGCTGGATCAACAATATGACACAGATATTTTATTTTCTTGTCAATTTCTTTGGCAGCCAACACAAATCGTCCTAATTTCCTGTTTTTGTGCAATACGAGGTCTGTCCATAAAGTATAGGTCCTTTTAATTTTTTTCAAAAACTATATGGATTTCATTCATATGTTTTAACGTCAGACATGCTTGAACCCTCGTGCGCATGCGTGAGTTTTTCCACGCCTGTCGGTGACGTCATTCGCCTGTGAGCACTCCTTGTGGGAGGAGTCGTCCAGCCCCTCGTCGGAATTCCTTTGTCTGAGAAGTTGCTGAGAGACTGGCGCTTTGTTTGATCAAAATTTTTTCTAAACCTGTGAGGCACATCGAAGTGGACACGGTTTGAAAAATTAAGCTGGTTTTCAGTGAAAATTTTAACGGCTGATGAGAGATTTTGAGGTGATACTGTTGCTTTAAGGACTTCCCACGGTGCGAGACGTCGTGCAGCGCTCTCAGGCGCCGTCATCAGCCTGTTTCAAGCTTAAAACCTCCACATTTCAGGCTCTGTTGATCCAGGACGTCGTGAGAGAACAGAGAAGTTTCAGAAAAAGTCGGTTTCAGCATTTTATCCGGATATTCCACTGTTAAAGGGGATTTTTTTAATGAAAGACGTGCGGGCGGATTGCAGTGTCGGCTCGCAGCCGCCGCGACGCTCCGCCACAGGAAAAACACCTCTGTTGGAAGCCTTAAGGACAAGTTGGAACATCTCCAGCTGTTAAACAATTTCTCATATACTCACTCCACTGAAAGCCATCAAAAGCCAACTGGATTTTACAAATGGTTATCAACACGGAGGTGTTTTTCCTGTGGTGGAGCGTCGCGGTGGCTGTGAGCCGACGCTGCAATCCGTCTGCACGTCTTTCATTAAAAAAATCTCCTTTAACAGTGGAATATCCGGATAAAATGCTGAAACCGACTTCTTCTGAAACTTCTCTGTTCTCTCACGACGTCCTGGATCAATAGAGCCTGAAATGTGGAGGTTTTCAGCTTGAAACAGGCTGATGACGGTGCCTGAGAGCGCTGAGCGACGTCTCACACCGTGGGAAGTCCTTAAAGCGACAGTATCACCTCAAAATCTCTCATCAGCCGTTAAAATTTTCACCGAAAACCAGCTTAATTTTTCGAACCGTGTCCACTTCGATGTGTCTCACAGGTTTAGAAAAAATTTTGATCAAACAAAGCGCCAGTCTCTCAGCAACTTCTCAGACAAAGGAATTCGACGAGGGGCTGGACGACTCCTCCCACAAGGAGTGCTCACAGGCGAATGACGTCACCGACAGGCGTGGAAAAACTCACGCATGCGCACGAGGGTTCAAGCATGTCTGACGTTAAAACATATGAATGAAATCCATATAGTTTTTGAAAAAAATAAAAAGGACCTATACTTTATGGACAGACCTCGTATATCTGTGTTGAGACTGTTCACGGCCCTTTTTGGCAAACAATGCATCTCCATATGTGCAAATCATCTCATCACTTCTAATCTGGGAGGTCACATGGTCTTGTTGCATAGAGTGAATAATTTTATGGAGTCCCTCTGAGGACACAGCAACTGGCATTAGTTGGAGGAGGATTTTTGTATTCTGGCTCTGTTTTTTTTTTACTTTTACCTGTTTCCCCTTGCTTTTCTTTGCAAGTCTTTTCATGTCTCCAGAGTTCAGTCCTAACAAATGGCCAAAACAATGTTGACATGGGAGGTATCTCTTAACATCCATCTTTTTAGTGGGCTGTCGCCATGTAACTATTTCACCACTTCCTTTTTCCAAGACTGCAAGGTTGTGCTGCCAGTCTCCTTTATTGCGCAGAGCTTCCAAACGTTTTTTCCGATCTTTTGACCGTGGTGGAAAGCTGAAAGCATGGGCAACCTCCTTTTCATCCCCATGTTTTCTTTCAAGATGCCTGGCTATTTTTAAATTTGTTTTTTTTACAAAATATGCAATAATGCGCTTTGTCCTAGGCTCTCCTCCCACCCTTATTTTTACTTGTCTTTACGGTAATGTCTGTTATCTTTTCTTCACAATTCTTGATCTCACCTTCTGAACCCCTTTTATGCATCTCCTTAACTTTGTGTCTGGCTGATTTCTCAGGGAGCAGCTCGTCTCCACTGGCGGATGGTGACAGTGACGATGATGATGGTGGTGGAGGATGGTACTCTTCACCTGAGCCACTGTCACTGGATAATTCTGACAAATCTTCACTTGAGGCTAGTGGTGACAAGGAGGGCTGATCATTGCATGATTTAGCTTTGAGATCTTCTGCATCTTTGGATTGGTCCATGTTGGCCTGAACAACAGAGGAATAAACAGTTAAACACAAATTAAATGAGTCTTCACAATAATGGTGTCTCACTGCAATTCTACAATAAACAGTGATGACATTTTCTCCTGTGAAAAATACAAACAAGCAAAATATGCACATTTCTACACTCTGATTACATCTGTACAAGTCTTCAACTCAGAGGGATTTTGTTTGGGGCAGACTAAACAGAAAATAAAGTCACAGTAGCCAGAAAACAGCTAAACAAAAGGAGCACTCATTTGTATCACTGACAGGCTTAGGATCATAGACTGTTTCTGTACACAATAGTTATCATATAAAACAAACAGAAACTCTGGACAAATATTAAGTAAAAAAAAAAATCACATATAGGGTCTCATCTATCAAGTGTTTTGCTCAAATTCCAAACAGAAACAACACAGTTTCTATTTGCCCTATTAATGTTTCAAATCCCGCAAAAACCTCGTAGAGGTCGCCGCGCTGAGATCTCAGTAACATTGAGAACTGCATTGATACACTCTGATCACGCTGCACTTTAACCGCTGCACACGAACAACACCATTAACATCACAACATAAAACTATTTTTATATTGTGCCTAAAACTCTCGTGAATATATTCTCTGGGTTTATAGACGTTGTTATTGTGTTTGTTTTATGTAAACATGTGAGAATCACAGTCTGTCTCTCCGTTATTTTCAATGGGAGCTGCTGTGAGCTACAATCGCTTCCTGATCATGTCGTTCTGGGGGAAAGTGAAGTTTGCTCTTTAATCAATCAATCAATCAATTTTTTTTTTTTATATAGCGCCAAATCACAACAAACAGTTGCCCCAAGGCGCTTTATATTGTAAGGCAAGGCCATACAATAATTATGTAAAACCCCAACGGTCAAAACGACCCCCTGTGAGCAAGCACTTGGCGACAGTGGGAAGGAAAAACTCCCTTTTAACAGGAAGAAACCTCCAGCAGAACCAGGCTCAGGGAGGGGCAGTCTTCTGCTGGGACTGGTTGGGGCTGAGGGAGAGAACCAGGAAAAAAGACATGCTGTGGAGGGGAGCAGAGATCGATCACTAATGATTAAATGCAGAGTGGTGCATACAGAGCAAAAGAGAAAGAAACAGTGCATCATGGGAACCCCCCAGCAGTCTACGTCTATAGCAGCATAACTAGGGATGGTTCAGGGTCACCTGATCCAGCCCTAACTATAAGCTTTAGCAAAAAGGAAAGTTTTAAGCCTAATCTTAAAAGTAGAGGAGGGTGTCTGTCTCCTGATCTGAATTGGGAGCTGGTTCCACAGGAGAGGAGCCTGAAAGCTGAAGGCTCTGCCTCCCATTCTACTCTTACAACCCTAGGAACTACAAGTAAGCCTGCAGTCTGAGAGCGAAGCGCTCTATTGGGTGATATGGTACTACGAGGTCCCTAAGATAAGATGGGACCTGCCTTATTCAAAACCTTATAAGTAAGAAGAAGAATTTTAAATTCTATTCTAGAATTAACAGGAAGCCAATGAAGAAGGCCAATATGGGTGAGATATGCTCTCTCACTTCTAGTCCCCGTCAGTACTCTAGCTGCAGCATTTTGAATTAACTGAAGCTTTTTCAGGGAACTTTTAGGACAACCTGATAATAATGAATTACAATAGTCCAGCCTAGAGGAAATAAATGCTGAGAATTAGTTTTTCAGCATCACTCTGAGACAAGACCGTTTCTGATTTTAGAGATATTGCGTAAGATGCAAAAAAGCATTCCTACATATTGGTTTAATATGTGCTTTGAATGACATATCCTGATCAAAAAATGACTCCAAGATTTTCTCACAGTATTACTAGAGGTCAGGGTAATGCCATCCAGAGTAAGGAATCTGGTTAGACACCATGTTTCTAAGATTTGTGGGGCCAAGTACAATAACTTCAGTTTTATCTGAGTTTAAAAGCAGGAAATTAGAGGTCATCCATGTCTTTATGTCTGTAAGACAATCCTGCCAGTTTAGCTAATTGGTGGTATCCTCTGGCTTCATGGATAGATAAAGCTGGGTATCATCTGCGTAACAATGAAAATTTAAGCAATACCGTCTAATAATATCTGCCTAAGGGAAGCATGTAAAAGTGAATAAATTGGTCCTAGCACAGAACCTTGTGGAACTCCATAATTAACTTTAGTCTGTTAAGAAGATTCCCCATTTACATGAACAAATTGTAATCTATTAGACAAATATGAATCAAACCACCGCAGCGCAGTGCCTTTAATACCTATGGCATGCTCTAAGCTCTGTAATAAATTTTATGGTCAACAGTATCAAAAGCAGCACTGAGGTCTAACAGAACAAGCACAGAGACGATCCACTGTCTGAGGCCATAAGAAGATCATTTGTAACCTTCACTAATGCTGTTCTGTACTATGATAATTCTAAAACCTGACTGAAACTCTTCAATAGACCATTCCTCTGCAGATGATCAGTTAGCTGTTTAACAACTACCCTTTCAAGAATTTTGAGAGAAAAGGAAGGTTGGAGATTGGCCTATAATTAGCTAAGATAGCTGGGTCAAGTGATGGCTTTTTGATGATGATGGCTTATGTCCTTCTTAGTGTTCTTTACAACACTGTTTGTCCTCTTTGTTGCAGACTAATATATATGTCTGAAATTCAGTTTGTGTTTATTAAATTCCACACAGATTAAACGTAACAGACATGGATTATTTGTTATAACTGTTTTAACAAGTTTTCAGGGTATCATGCAGCAGTCTCTTATTAACGTGACGAAAAGCATAAAAAAAAATACATTTTTGCAGTATAATATTCATTTACAACTGTCATCATGTGGATTCTCTATGTTGTTTTGACTGCAGCGACTCTCTGGCGTGCAAGGGATTATGGGATACGTCAATAGGGCGAATGCACAGTTTGACATATTAATGTTGCAGTACAGTCAGTTGTAATTAGGGATGGGTATTGATAAGATTTTATTGATATCGATGCCATTATCGAGTCTGCTTATTGAGCTGATTCCTTATCGATTCCCTTATTGATACCTCTTGTGAATTTTGTACTAAAAGTAGGCTTTACAGGTTTTCAATGTATTTCATTGAGTCTTAAAGTAAATAAATATGAAATTGGTCACTGTATCCTTGATCTCTGGACATAAATAAAAATAAACAAAACGGTGTTTCACTTTGAAGTTATTAATTCAGACTGGATTCTATCGTTCTATCTTGACTTGTCAGAGAGCCGCGCAGCATTTGGAGCTGTGTGAACAGAACGGAGGACGATTCTCATTTCTTTCTCCCAACAAGACAGGAGTCCCAGTTAGTAACTTTAATCCGCACAAACATGACTCACGATTGACATATTCAGGGATGAAAGTGGTGAAAAACAAAAAAAGCTGAAACCCAAAATTACCCCCCAACACCACCTGCATGAAAATGTTTGAATTCTAGAAGCTCTGAAATGCAATCTGGGACTATTCCAGACAATAAACTGGAGTGAGTGCAGCATCCATTTAGTGAGGAAAAAACCCAACTTTCCTTATTCAAATTCATTCCAGTAGTATTCTGCTCTTACTAGGATGCAGCAGTTTTCTAGTTTGTCAGATAGTTCTGGAGGAAATCAGTGAAGAAATTAACACACTGAAAATATGGTTTGACCGAAACAAACTGTCATTAAACTTAAATAAAACAGGGATGAAGTGGAGGTGTAAGAGTCACTAGGTGTTCACAGGAAACACTTATGTATTTCTGTATGTATTTATTATTTATGTTCATTGTTAGTTGCTTTTATATTTTCTGTTGTGTTTCTATTCAGGTTCTTTTTGCCTCTTTCTCTAACATTGTATATAATAATCATTAGATTATTTATAAACAAAAATAAATTTAAGAAATATTACAATTTGAAAACAAATGCACCCGAACGTGATGACGGCTGGAACTGCGTAATGCTAGGTTTTAACATTGAAAACGCCATAGACATGCTAACGCATTAGCATCGCTCCCGTTTTTAAGTTATAAAATACATTTATCAACTGTTTAGAAGACCTTAACAGGTCAGTTTAACATAGAAAAGGTAAATAATACTCCCAGACTTATGCTCTTTAGGGTTTTAGCGGGGGGAAAAATTAAGCGAAGAAAGTATAAACGAACGGCAACAGATCGAACCACTGCTTCAATCTGCGAACCACTGCTTCGATTGGTTCAAGGTTCAGAGCAAAGCCGTGCTGCAGAAAAGTTGATCACGGACCCGCTGTAGGGTCTGTAATCAATGTGGAGAAATGATCATTTTCCTGACAAACACCCCCCAAAACAACGGCCACTCTGAAGGACCGATAACAGAATCGTTAAGCACAAAGCTTATTGATGTCGGTGGATCGAATCATTTCTTAACGATACCCGAAAGGAACCGCTTCTCGATACCCATCCCTAGTTGTAATGTGGATTGTTTAGCCCACAGACTTAGGTTTGGTCAGATGTGTGTGGGTCAGTTTTAATTTTGTCGAATAAAATATTTAGTCATAATTTTAGTCATAGTAATATTTTTCTAGACTAAACTTTTTACTAAAACTGAATTAAAATAAGTTATTTAGACTAAAATCCACATATTTTGTCAACTAAAATAAGACTAAATGAAAATTAAAAACTAGGACTAAAACACCAGAGCCACTCAGACACAGTTTTAAAAAGCCTCATATCATTTAAATCCTCAAGTAGAGGAATAAGTTTAGAGCTTTGTTCCTGTGGGAGAAGCTCCATGACACTGGGGACTTCATTTAATATGATTATTGTCAATAATATTAATTTAGTTGACTAATTGATTTAAATTTCAGTTGATTACATTTACAGAGCATTGTAGTTCACTAAAACTAGACTATAAATAAAAAGAATGATTTGACTAAAAACTAAGACTAAAACATGTTAAGTTTACCACTGGTGTGGCTCTGCAAATCATGCACCGTACAGAGTGATGCTGACATCTGAGAATACAAAAGATCCAAAATTACCTAGCTGATCAACTATAATATTTGATTATCTAGTTAACCTTAGTTGAATAGACAAATATATAGGATAATGCTTTTTAGTTTTAGCATGGCAAATGACAAATGGCTAAAGTTCCATGCTCTGATAGGAGCTAACCTGATGATACTGAGGAAAGTGTAAAGTCATATGGTTTGCTCCTCTCTCTGTCTGCTCACGAGGGCACTGAGGGAACGATAAGCAGAGCGCGGATGGCGCCCTGCATTATGGGAGTTGTAGTTTGACCCTGTTTTACATCATATTTTGTTGATAAATTATACACATTTGGCTTTAGAGCGCTCACGTTTCACAACACAAGCATGCACTAGAAAGTAACTTCTTTTATGTTTAAATATATCACTTGCACTACTAACATGTGGTCAGAAAACTAGCTAACTAGCCTGGTAGCATGCGGACACAAGTAAAGTTAAAAGTCAAAGTTCTTACCTGCAGGAGCTGTAGAGTTTTCTTTTGCTCTCTCTGGTTTATGTTGGACATGTTAAATCTGCGCTCACATTTATCGTGGTGTTCTCTAAGTCTCTGAAGTCTGAGAAGGCTCCGTCTCTCACACAGACCACGCAGGTGCATCTCCCCTCCCCCACGCTGCTCCTGGGTCAGTGACGTGCAACTCAAAATTTATTTATAGTAGTTAAAATGCATATTCATGTGCAAAAAGATAAAATATATGTAGTACCTGCTGAAGATGCATTTCATTATCATAAAAAAACATTACTCATCTGTTATTTTTAGAGTCATTTAAAGGGTCATTAAAACTGTTTTGAATCCATTCAAATTTATTATCTACCCTATTTGGACTGATTTCATGTGTGTTTTGTAGTCATATTTAAAATTTCAAGTGTTTCAATTTTCACTGCCTTTGTAATATTTATGCAACTTTTGTCCCATAATGCAAAAGTTTTAAAATAGCATATATGATGCAACCATAAAAAAATGACATTTTGCAGACTTTTATTTTGAAATATGTTCAATGACAGGCTGTAATATCATTTACAGGATTGTCATAAATCTACTGAAGCAATTTGTAAGTCTTTTTCCCTCTCGTGAGGTTAGAGGGGAAAAAAACTATTTTAAAAGGTAGTGTGCAGTCTCCATATGTGAGCATCATGTGGCGCAACCTTAAAAAAAATAAATACTATGTTTTTTCCACAAATATTGTATTTCATCATATATTTCACTTTATCCTTTTGAATTTTAAGCACACCCCTAAACCCACCCAAATATGCACATTTTCACCAATCAAACTATTTTAACCTTGTGGAGGCTCCTCCCACTTCATCATTATGCAAAAAAAAATCACACTGTGATACACATGGTAAATATTTAGACCTGTGGCTTTTCATATATTTGAATAAGGCCCAAAAAGACACTGCATATGTTCTGTCCATCCCCCACCCTCAGCTCCTGCTCGGGGCCTGTGAGGAGGCTCAGAGACACTGCAGAGGTGCAACCAATTAAGGCCTGTATCTTGGTCAAATATGAACCAATTCACTCCAAAATCACTGCGGCGAGATTAGACAAGGTGTTTGACTAGTCATAAAAAGCTGGGCTCGCAAATCCTTAAGGGAAGCTACTTCCTTTATTAAAAGTCTTAATGAGATGTAACAAACATATTTATATATAGGACAATCAGGACAATGACATAATCAAATTTCAGCACAAAATTCCATTGGTAAGTATCCGAAAGGTTAAAAAAGCATATAAAGCCCTAAATTTGCTTTTTTTGAATAATTACGTGACCTTTGACCCTAGGGACAACAAACAAGGCACATAAGATCACTGGGGGGCCTTCTACAAGACTGCATAGTTGTTTTTTCCCCAGGACCCCCAAGGAGATAATGGGCTGTCTCTAAACAGCCCCTCAGAATGGGGTAAGGGGTCAGGCCTGTCACAGGCTTTGACATGAAGGCCTTAAGAAAGACATTTTCCTTTGTACATATAGCTGGCAGGTGATTTTCACAAATGTTTTAGATCACATAAATACAAGTAGAACAAGCTTTGTTTCATCTCTCTCGGACGTACAGTTTGCCCGCGGCGGGCAGTTGAAGGGCAGCAATTTGCAACCAATTAAGGCCTGTAACTGGGGGAAATGATCCAAATCACTCCAAAATCACTGTGGCACATTAAAAAAAGATGTTTGAATAGCCATAAAAAGCTGGGCTCGTACATCCTTAAGGGACGCTACTTCCTTTACTAAAGGTCATAATGAGATGGAACAAAGATATTCATATATAAGACAGTCAGGACAATGACAAAGTCGAATTTCAGCCCAAAATTCCATTGGTAAGCTTTAAAAAGGTTAAAAAAGCATTTAAAGGCCTAAAAAGTGCTTTTTAATTTTCATTGCATGACCTTTGACCCTGGAACCTTGGAAATAAGTAGAGACAATACTGAGGTGGTCCCAAACCACATACTATTTATTCAGATTTTTTTTGTCAAAGCAAATTTGAATTATGAAGAAAAAGATATAATCAAAAGCCCGACCAAAGGCCTAATTTTGCTCCTTTTTTTAATTTACTCCATAACCTTTGACCTTGGACCTTTCAAAATTTGTACACACAATCTACCTATACAAACAATCAACATACTACATTTTCAGCCTTTTACCTTGTGCCAAATTTGAATAAGGCCCAAAAAGACACTGCATATGCTCTGCCCATCCCCCACATCAGTTCATGTTGTACTGTGTAGACTGTGCTTTAACCAATTAAGGCTTCGTTTGACCGTTTAACCTTGGAATTTCAGCTCAACAGTCGCAACACAGATTTTTTCCGTCAAAGCAAATTTGAATTATGAAGAAAAAGATATACCTAAAGGCCCGACCAAAGGTCTAATTTTGCCCTTTTAAAAAATTACTCTGTAACCTTTGACCTTGGACTCTTCACCTCCTCCACACATACAAAACAACATTTTTCCTGTATTACTTTTACAGCACATTTTTCTTTATTTATTGTTCAGTGAAAATGATGGTATTTGTAGTAGTAGTTTGGCATTGGCTCCCCCTCTGGCTGCCACCTTATCGTGGTGGGGGAGTTTGCGTACCCGGATGATCCTAGGAGCTATGTTGTCGGGGGCTTTGTGCTCCCTGTAGGGTCTCCCAAGGCAAACAGGTCCTAGGTGAAGGGTCAGACTAAGGGCAGTTCAGAACCTCCATGACCAGTAGAAGATCAAGGACCAAGATGTCGCCCGGTATGGAGGAGCCGGGTCGAGAATTTTTCACCGGATTTTCACACACAGCGCCCTCTCTGGCAGAACTCTGGTACTGCAGGAAAATTACTCAATTGCGCCACAGTGGACAATTCAAGTACTGCAGGTCACCAGACTTTTCACTGACCTCTTCTGACAAATATTTAGATTTTATGTAAAAAACAAAAAGGAGCAAAAATAAAAATACATGCCTCAAGCACTCTTATACGACATACTGCTGCAAATACCACTGCTACTGCTACTGCAGATAATACTACTTCTACTATTGCCACTATTACTGCTACTACTACTACTACTACTACTACTACAAATACCACTACTACTGCTACTGCAGATAATACTACTTCTACTATTGCCACTATTACTGCTACTACTACTACTACTACTACTACTACAAATACCACTACTACTGCTACTGCAGATAATACTACTATTACTGCTCCTTCAACAACTACTTCTACAGGAGAACTTCTACTCCTGCAGTAGCAGTTTTTTCTGCAGTAGTAGTAGCAGTATATGCAGTATTAGTATATGAGTAGTGGCAGTAGCAGCATTTGCAAAGTTCATACCCATCGGTGTGAGGACCACAAACCATGTGACTGACAACTTTGAGCCAATGATTTATTAACAAAAATAAGGCATTTTTTGTATATTTTGTAAAAAGTCTGACCTGAAGAAGTCCATTGGAGCTGTGTCAAACGATTGATGTGAGGACTGACTCACATTTGAAGAGTTTATGTCCTGTGTAAATGTGAGCAGTTTAAGCTGTGATATTAAGAGCACTCTGCTCCGCTCTGCTCTGATTGGCTGATCCTCATTCAATTGAAACAATGTTGCAAAATCTCTCTCACAGACTCTGGACCTGCATCTGAGGCACAGGACTTTATCACACAAGTTATACTACTACTGCAAATGTTACTACTGCATACTACAACTGCATGCACTACCACTGCAAAAATACTGCTACTCCATCCATCATCCATTTCTTCTGCTTCATCCAGAGTCGGGTCACAGGGGCAGCAGCTCAAGCAAAGCCGCCCAGACCTCCCGATCCACACACACCTACCCCAGCTCATCCGGGGGAATCCCAAGGCGTTCCCAAGCCAGCCGAGAGATGTAGTCCCTCCAGCGTGTCCTGGGTCTTCCCCGGGGCCTCCTCCCAATGGGACGTGCCCTGAACACCTCTCCAGCAAGGCCTCCAGGGGGCATCCAGAAAAGATGCCCGAGCCACCTCAACTGACTCCTTTCGACGTGGAGGAGCAGCGGCTCGACTCCGAGCTCCTCCCGAGTGACCGAGCTGCTCACCCTATCTCTAAGGGAGCGCCCAGCCACCCTGTGGAGGAAACCCATCTCGGCCGCTTGTACCTGCGATCTCGTTCTTTTGGTCACGAGCCAAATCTCATGACCATAGGTGAGGATCAGAACGTAGATCAATCGGTAAATCGAGAGCTTTGCCCCCCTATTCAACGAAAACCACACTGCTCCTCCTGAATCCAAGGTTTGACCATTGGTCGAATTCTCCTCTCCAGTACCCTGGAATAGACCTTACCGGGGAGGTAAGAGAGGTAAATAGACCTTACTCTAGTCGGTATCACACACACACACTCACACACACTCACACACACACACACACGCACACACACACACACACACACTCACACACACACTCGCACACTCACACACACACACACACACATGGTACAGCAGGGGAACCTGCAGGTTCTTGTCTTTGAGTGTGTGTGCAGAAGGTCATTGTTTTGTTGTATCTGATCTACGACCTGATTCAGACTTTTGGTCCAGTCAAAGATCACTATAGAAGAACTAGAGCAGCACTTCCCCTGCAGTGTTACATGCCTGGCTGGCCACCGGGCTAACAGGAACTCTCGCCAGGGCAGGAATGTTTTCTTAATGACACCCACAAAATATACAGACAAACCATTCATTTGGATGTGAATAATCATTTCTAGCACACTTTGATTCTGGCGTTCTGTCACACAAACAATCTTTTGCGGTGTAAATGTTTTTGTAGTGATTTGACAGCACCTCAATCATCTAATTAGTATTGTGGGTTTTTTTCATCTTCCCAGTGGTCAGCTGACTGCAACACGATGTTCAAAACTTCCACTGTTGTCCACATTAGAGCAGTCAGAGCTTCCAACAGAAGGTGTCAGCTGTCAGAATCTGATATGTACTAAACAGAGTTTTACTGGTAGTGATAATAATGATGACAATGATAATTACAAGAAGAAGAAGTCTGACATTAGTCGAAGGACTTCACCGCCAACTCCACATGTGCACTGCAGATGTTTTTCATGAAAAATCCTCAAAAACTCTCAATCAGTGCTGAAAAATTCAATGTGTCACTAAAAAAATAAATAAACAAAACAAATAAAAGTATTTTGATTCATAAAGTTTTCTCAGTGGAACAGCAAGTTGAACATTCTGGTACGTATGAATGAGGGTTACTAACTGGAACCCGCGGGCCACATGTGGACCTGCTTTAACACCCTGTCACACTTAACACAAATGAACATGAGGTTGAATCAGGGCAACTGGGAAAAAAAAATCCAAACTTCAAGGCGCAGTCAGAAGGGACAGACATTCGGACAGCCATGTACAAATGCCATTTGAATATGCAGTATGTGTGCCAAAGCTGCATGAAATGCTTTGCGTTCGGTGTGCAGCAGCTCCCAAATCCAGGTTGACTGCAGCCAGAGCGCAGTATGAATACCCAGAGTGCAGGTTGAATGTGGCCAGAACACAGGACAAAACCCCAGAATGCAGCAAGGAATATGCAGAATCCACCTTGAACACCGTACATGTGCGGTTCCATCACCACCTGAGGTCTGGGTGGAAGGCAAGCAAGGGGATTGGCATGGCAGAGTGAGCACTGTGGTCCACTCTTTTGAAGACCCGCTGTGTCTCACTGCTGGATTTTGACTGACATCCAACCAATGAACTGATTACATGTAAACCAGGGTCCCCTGACTATTGCACCAATAAAGTGCATGTGATGTGTGTGATCAGACTATTATGGACAACAGATCACCAACGTGCACACCTACAGCCATTATTACTGGTAATAACCACCAGTCTGCAGTGCATTGCAGTAGTCAGGGGACCCTGTATTACATACATCAGTCCATATATTGGATAAAATACAGAAACCAGAACAGAGGTAAGGCATATGGAGGCGATACAAAGCAACCCTGTTAGGTTCAGGGTGGAATATAAGATCTGCCTCCTGATCTATCAGTGTGTCTGCGGCGGTGCACCAGTGTACCTCAAAGAACTTCTGTCCCCCCATGAGCCCATGAGACGCCTCCGCTCAAACAACAGTCACGTCTCCAGGTCCCCAAAACCAAGCTCCACACAATGGGGGACAGACAGAGCCTTTCAGGCAGCAGCACCACGCCTGTGGAATGCCCTGCCCATCCACCTGAGGGCGCCACAGTCAGTGGACTCTTTTAAATCAAATCTTAAAACGTTTTTATTTCAGAAAGCTTATGAATTATAGTTGCTAATTTTAAGGGATTTTTAATTGATCTTGTTTTATTTTTATTGTTGTTGATTGTTGTTTTATGCTTCTTGTTTAACCTCTGTGGCACTTTGAGATTTGTTTACAAATGTAAAGTGCAATATAAATAAAATGTAAATGTATCAACTCATTTATAGAACAAAAGGTGGAGGTTGGTCATATGCTAAACTTTGGAGGGATTTTCACTGCAGACTAAAGTCTGCTCTCTGGGCCTGTTAGTGTTAATATGAAAAATACTTGTGTATTGTTCTGTGAAAAGTGTGTGTGTGGGGAGGTTAAACCACAAATGCAGCAGGACTTTAGCAGAATTACATTAAAAAAATGAATCTATCACTTACAAAGAGCGTTTACGCTGCAAGCACCTCACATTTTTCTGTCCAACACATTTTGAGTACCACTGGGCATGAAAAAAAATCCTCAGGGAAACACTGCAGAGGGCGTACTTCCTGTGCTGTGTGGTTACAGACTTATACTCCAGAAAATACAGTTTTCCAATTTCTTCCTCTTCTTATCCAAAATAGCATAAAACCTGATGACTGGAAAGTGAACAAACAATAAGTTCATAAAACTGATTAAGCTGGAGCATAACTGTGAAGTAACAATGAATACCAGGATTCTGGAACGATGACAGTCTTGAAACTCTGCAGATGGTTCTGTCACTGTGTATTACACACTAAACCCCGGCCATATCATCAGTCACTAACGCTACATTACATACTAGGGTTTTGACAAACTGACTGTCACGTGTGATGACATATCTGTTTTATCATGGATCGGTCAGATCAGGGAACCGCTGATGTGTTCTGCATCATAGCAACAAATTACAAAGTCATGAATGAATCCACACACACGGGTCTCACACATCACTTGACTACATTGTGCTGGAGAGCCTTTAAAATGTGCAAATATTTATGGACCTAGTACTGTCTAGTGACTGAGGCCATCCTACGTCTCTTTCTGCAGATCCTGCGAATCTGTACAAGGTACACCCCGGACCAGGACACCATGACCTTCTCAGACGGCCTGACCCTCAATCGGACACAGATGCACAACGCCGGCTTCGGCCCCCTCACCGACCTGGTCTTCACCTTTGCCAACCAGCTGCTTCCCATCGAAATGGACGACACAGAAACAGGGCTCCTCAGCGCCATCTGTCTCATCTCTGGAGGTAGGCGTGTGAGGGATGAACTCTGGGCATTTACTGATATGATATAAAGTCCATCAGATCCCTCTGTCTGCCAAGGATTTATTCAACAAACTGCAGATGTAATATTCAGAACTTGTTGAAAAGTTTATTCTTTTGAGTTACATCAAAAAAGGTTCTTTAGTGTCTGAGACAGAGCCACTAAATTTTACTTACAGTATAACTACCACTCATCATGGGAGCAAATACTAACTATGCTTTTTTCTGGACATTGTGCAGAAAACAATCAATGTTGTGTGGCTTCTTGATTTTCAGCCTTTCAAACTGAAGCCTTGTTGACCAAATTTAAAACTACTTACAATCTGACTTCGGATGTAAACACATAGATGCCAAATACACATTGGGCCTCATGTATCAACGTTGCGTACGGCGATATTTGAGCGTATATGGGGTGTACACCAAAACGGCTGCACCACTTGGCATTTATCAATGTGGTCGTTGGCGTACGCTGCACTGAAAATATACACCAGGTCGAGAGGTGGCGTAAATTATACACCAAAATGAACCAGCGCTGGAATCCACATAAAAATGAAGATGATCAACATGATAAACAGTGCCATTATACAAATCAATGCATATGTTACATAAATAACACTTTCCTGATTATACTACATAATAATCAATACAAATCCCGCCGTTGCGGGATTGTTATGGAGCACGATCTGTGGCTACAGCGCAGACAGGAAGGAAAGCGCTGCTCGCCTTTTTCTCCAGACTTCGAGCCTGGAGCCAGAGCAGCGCTGAGCTTAACTTCATGTGGTGTGATCGTTTTAGACTATGAAATTGATAATAACAACTGTAGTTTCATCATTCCCTTAATTCGCTCGTGCTGCAACCAGTTTTGTCGTCTCCATTCATTTGTCACAATAAAATAAATACAGAAATACATTTAAAAATAAAGAAATCTGACAGATTAGGCGTGTCTTATTAATTTGAGCGAGCAAATATCCACATGTCAAGAATTATTGACATGTGAAAAGAGAATACAGTGGTCCCTCGCTATAACGCCGTTCACCTGTCGTGGCCTCGGAGTCTCGCGGAGTATTTAGTCCAATTTTGCATGCCTTTTTTTTTTTTTACAGTGTTCTGTGTTCTGCGTATCTGTTTGTAAGAATCTTGTTGCCCAGAAGAGAAAAGAGCGCCAACAACTACTCATAACTGTGTTTGTCACACGGAAACAAACACCTGCTGCAGCGAGATGTGAGTGGGAAAAGGCGCAGCGTCAGGACGCAGAGGCCCGATCTGTGACATACTGGTCAGTCACTATTAATAATTTCTTATGTGTCCGACCTCGTTCGTTGATCATTAAAATTAATTCATTAGTTCTAAAAGCCATCATAATTATTTATAGGAAAACGTTCTATTTTTATTTCTCAAACAAATGTTTGGGCCTGAAAACAGTTTGGTCTTATTTTCCTACTAAGGTTTGAACTTTGAGAGTGTTTACACACGAGAGAAAAGTGAGAAAATGTTCATGCCTGATTGAGAAAGTGTATAAACTGTGTAGTGAGGGGTTTTACAGCTTTGAAACGTCTATAATAATTGTAAAAAATAACGCTGACTAAGTCGCGTTTTCGCGTATTACGGGCTATTTTTTAGAATGTAACTCCAGCGATTATGAGGGACCACTGTAACACTTTATTGATTATATACTACAAAACAATTGATACGATGGCCACTTTTGACGCTCTATTGGCACGCGTCGTAATTGGTGGAGTTCTTTTTCTTTGCCGTCTTCCTGGCTTCCATGTCGTAAAATGAGGGTGTGTCTGAAGCGGAGTCTGAATATTTATGGGCGTGTATATTATAATTACGATCGTTTCCACCCGCCGCATTTATCAAGATCACGTCAGGCGTATGCCAGAAATGGCAGGTGCGCACTGCTTGATACATGTCACGGCGACTTGGTGTATTTCAAGTTTACGCCGTAAATTTACGCCACAAGGTGCGCAACATTGATACATGAGGCCCATTGTGTAATGGTAAATAATGTTCTTTGTTACCACTGTATCAGAAAATACATCATATCTGTCTCATTAAGTAAGTTAGTCCCTTCGGCTGGTCCCTTGTTTTGCACTCAGGGTCGCCACAGCAATCCAAGGTGGATCTGCATGTTGAATTGGCACAGGTTTTACACCGGATGCCCTTCCTGATGCAACTCCACATTACTTGGAGAAATGTGGCAGGGTGGGATTTGAACCCAGAACCTTCTGCACTGAAACCAAGCACATTAACCACTTGGCCACCACCCTGCTGTCTCATTAAGTCATAACTGTTTTTAATGATTCAACTCACTGACACACTCATGTAAAAATGAATCAGCTGGCAAATCCTGAATTATCCCCCCATTAACTGCAAAGGGGAATACTGAAAAAATATCTCCCCAAACGAGAACGCAGGTCTCACAAAAGTGAATATCATTCATATATATATATATTATATTTCAGTTTCAGTAGTTTATGTATTTCAGTTTATGTATCAGTTACTGCAGGAAATCTTGATCGCAAACCCTGTCACCATAAAATGATTTGTGGGGGCGGAGGTCACTACAGCGGTGAGGTGGTGAGGTCATCCAAGTGACTCTCACTTCTGGTGTCACATGCCATGTCCCGCTGAGCGTGTCTTGCTCTGGGGACAGTGCAGGTGTGGCTGGGGCAGGACACATGTCAAATCTAAAGTCCCTTTCACACTGGGGCTGCTCCCAGTTGCTTCCTGTGGTGTCATGATGGAGCAGGAATATCTGCATCAGGTGCGCGCAGCAGGGGGCAGAGAGGAGGGAGAACGCAGCACTGCAGGTTCTCTGCACAGAGAAGTCAGAGTGGCACAGTTTGGCTGCAGACAGACTGTGCACTCTGACTTCTCTTCTACTTTATATTTGTTCTTGTGCAGAGCTGCAGGGCTGCACTCTGAGTTCTGTTATACTCTATCTTTCCTCCCTTGACTGCGAGATGCGCGCAACAGCACGAACCGTCCTTGAGCAAATGTGGAGATGTCTGGAGTTCTACTTGATGTTGACATGTCCTGGACTTATGTCCTTTTTTAACTGTGATGAGAGTCTGAGGAGAGAAAGGAACTACTGCCTGCAGACATTTTTTTTTCTTTTTCTTTCCTCCCTTGACTGTGAGATGCATTAACTGTGATGTGAGACTTTGAGCAGAGAACAAGGAACTAATGCCTGCAGCCAGACTTTTTTTGTCTTTTAATTATTCACATGTGCACGCATGAACGAACGTCCATGAGTGGACTAGAGATGTCTGGACTTTTTACTGGATATTTTCTGGCAATCAGTCAGCATTTTTTTTTCTGTGGTCTTTTTTTTTTTTCAGGTGTAGTTTTTACTGCGTTAAGTCCACGGTATAAAACAATCCTGCGTGATTTATACTGCCGGGAAAAATGGAACACAGCAGGAATCATAAATTGGCTTCCGAGTCACGCTGGGTAACGCCTCTTTGCCCTGACTTGCGCTGGAACCACCCTTCCTTTCTGCGTCAAGCACAGGACGCCAAAAAAAATTAACAGGTTTAATTTTTCGGCTGCCCGACTTGCTTCCTCCTTTGCGCCCTTGTGCTGTTTGGTGCCAAGCTGCATCATCTTGGCACTGAGTTGCTTCCACGTGGCGTCGTCATAATGACACACAGAGCAACCTGGAGCAGCCCCGGTGTGTTAATGTAGGTGTTAAACTCACAGGGGACAGACACGATAAAGTTAGGAAAGATAGTCACAGATTTGAAGTTCACAGCTCAGTAATCTAAGAGAAACATTGTAGAAAAGCAAACACCACTAGTTTCTAACCTCAGAGGGGTAGACAACAAACTGCAACCTTATTTTTATCCATATGAGTCGTCCTCTGAGCTGAAAAAAATATGATTGATCTGAATGAGCAGGCGGCAGAGAAAGAGAAGCTTAGGGACCATCTACAAAGTGTAAAAACAAGACACCAGAAAAATATTCAATAAATTCAGGTGTGGTATCACCAGATTTACTGCACACACCAGTGGTCTCCTGCACTCAGTTTGGAAAAATATGCAAAAATTGAATGAATTTTATTGTTCATTTTATTACGTATTTTAATGATTCAAAAATCACCAAAATTAAATTTTGGCACATTTTTTCAAACTGAGTGGCTGTAGTATAACCAGCAGGAGATCACTGATGTATTCAGTAACTTTTGTGTCACCACACCTGAATTTACTGAATATTTTTCTGGTGTCTCTTTTCGTTTTTGCACTTGATGGTCCTGATGCCTCTGTTTCTCTGCTGCCTGCTCATTCAGATCAATGATATTTTTTCAGCTCAGAGGACGACTCTATGGATAAAAATAAGGTTGCAGTTTATCGCCTACCTTCCTGAGGTTAGAACTAGTGTTGTTTGTTTTTCTACAACGTTTCTCTTCAGATGTATTGAGCTGTGAACTTCCAATCTGTGAATATCTTTCTACCTTCAGTCTCCCGTGGAGGTTTCTGTCCTCTCTGAGTTTGATGTCTATGTTAGTGTTTGACAGGTGGACAGTCAAATGGAAATGGACTGCATTTATATCGCGCTTTTCCATCTGCATCAGACGCTCAAAGCGCTTTACAATAATGCCTCACATTCACCCTGATGTCAGGGTGCTGCCATACAAGGCGCTCACTACACACCAGGAGCAATAGGGGATTAAAGGCCTTGCCCAAGGGCCCTTAGTGATTTTCCAGTCAGGCGGGGATTTGAACCCATGATCTTCTGGACTCAAGCCCAACACCTTAACCACCAGGTGTTTCACAGTCCCAGTCAAACACCTGTCACTGTCCCCGGAGCAGGACACGCACAGCGCGGGACCAGGCGGGTCACACCAGTAGTGAGAGCTGCTCGGGCTCAGCTCACCACCTCACCGGCTGTACTGCCCCTCTCCCCCCCCCCCCCCTCCCCACACACACACACACACACACACACACACACACACACACACACACACACACACACACACACACACAACCAAAAAAAAAAAATCATTTTGCACTGACAGGGTTTACAATCAAGATTTCCTGCAGTAATCGATGCAGAAACTGAAATCCATAAACTACTGAAACTGAGAAAAAAACATATATCATGATGATATATACGTTTTGTGAGACCTTTGTTCACATTTTGGGAGATATTTTTTCAGTATTCACATTTTGCAATTAATGGTTTGCAGATAATTCACGATTTGCAGCTGATTCACTCCAATAAGAGTTGATTTTACACTGTGACAGAATTGATTTAGCACCATGATAGAGTATATTTAACTGTATTTGGACTGGGACCAAATTTTATCCCAGCACAGTACTCTGCAAAATTTACTGTGCATCCTCTATGTGGTATCTATGACCCTTCCTGGCCTAAACACTAGTTCACTAGCAGAGGACTTGATCTGCTGATCTAATTCCTCCTGTTAGTACTTTAAGGCTACCTGTGTCCTTCATCAGCATGGTCTCAGTCCACCCAGCTTTAAATGGGTACTGGCCTTGTCTGGGCAGTAAACTGTGATGGACTGTTGTCACTCCAGTTGGTGTCTTCCCGTCATGCTGCGATAACTGGACATCAGTGCCGACATGACACATTATAGGCATTAGTAATGATTATTTTGTTTCCTAATGACAATTTGCAACCCAACCGGTGGAGTCGGTCAGTTGATCAGTCTGTTATTCAGTGGATTTGTCTCTTTCACAGTGTGGGTCATTCTTGATTTTAAATTGCTAACACAGTATAAAACTGGAGCACCGCACTCAGAGTGGAAACCTCCACCAACACTAGCTTCCAATTCCACAAATTTCTACCTCCAAGTAAGGGATTCTGTCATAGAACCCATTTCTCTTTATGGTTGTGAGGTCAGGGCCCGCTCGCCAACCAAGATTTAGCAAAATGGGACAAACACCAAATTGAGACTCTGCATGCAGAATTCTGCAAATCCATCCTGCAGGTCAACAGAAAACACAGAACAGTGCAACCTGTGCAGAATTAGGACGATATCCACTAATTATTAAAGTTCAAAAGAGAGCAATTAAATTTTATCACCACCTTAAAATAGTGACCCCAGTACGCTCCATAAAAAAGCCCTGATCCACAGGAGACTGTAGAGAGACGTCCCCTCAGCCAGCAGGTTCTAGGACTCTACACAAACACAAGCAGAGCCACCAAATACAAACCCTGTTAGACTAAAACAAATGATGTTAAAACAAAAAGAAAACTATGTGACACAATGGAAAAAAATCAACCAAAAACCAGAGTAAACTTGAATGCTGTTTGGCACGAAACAGACAGAACTCAGTGGCAGAATACCTGAGCACTGTGACCAACCCAAAGCTCAGGAAATCCTCGACCATGTACAGACTCAGTGAGCACAGCCTGGCCGTGGAGAAAGGTCGCCACAGACAGACCTGGCTCCCCAGAGAACACAGACTGTGACAGACCCACTGCTCACACACCAGGTGGGAGCGAGCTGCACTTCCTGACCACCTGCCTGCTGCACCAAGACATCAGAGACACGAACAGAGACACAGATCACAAAACACAAACAGACTTTGACAGCACGACCAACATCGACAAACTTCGCTATCTGTTGGCTGAAGTACAACAATGTGCAAACACAGCAGCAAGGTTTGTGAGCCGCTGTGAGAAGAAAAGGAGGAGCAACAGACATAAACCGCAGTAAACCCAAACAAGAGATTAAACTGCTACGTCACTTTATCTACCTATAACATAACACATTTATAGGATAGTATATTTTTACACAGAAAACACTATTTTTTACTATTATTTCAATCCCACATCGCCTGTTTATTATTTACTGGAGAACAGGGGTGGGCAACCTGTTCCAGAAAGGGCCAAGAGGGTGCAGGTTTTCTTTGCAGCCACTGATTCCACCAGGTGATTTCACTGATTAACTGATTCCATCTGCTCAAAGTGATATTAATCAGTGAAATCACCTGGTGGAATCAGTGGCTGCAAAGAAAACCTGCACCCTCTTGGCCCTTTCTGGAACAAGTTGCCCACCGCTGTTGTGGAATATTGTTGACTGTATGTACATCTTCTTCATTTTTATTTTTATTTGTTGATATACGTAACACTTGCTTTGACAATGTAAACGTATGTTTCCCATGTCAATAAAGCACCATTGAAATGAAAATGAAATTAAATGACACACACACACACAAACTGTACATTTACAGCTTCCTCTGTGCTGCTGTTCAGGTTCTGTTGGGTTTTTATTCACACAGTGAACTCGGAGCCTCAGTGAACCTGACACACTCTTACACACTCTTGCATAATCCACTGGAAGACACGTCTGATTGGAGATGCATCACAAGTCATTTCACTGCACACAGTGCCACCTTATGGCCTGATAGAGAACATGTGTAGAGGCTTCATTTAGGTCTGAGGCTAAACGGCCTCCGTTTGTGGAAATGTTTGAAATGTAAGGTTTTTAGTTTGTGACTAACGTCTTAAAGGGGCCTCACACACATTTTCAGTCTCCATGAGCCGCATGCACAAAACTATGGAGAATCACATCA
Source organism: Thalassophryne amazonica (assembly GCF_902500255.1). NCBI lineage: Eukaryota > Metazoa > Chordata > Actinopteri > Batrachoidiformes > Batrachoididae > Thalassophryne > Thalassophryne amazonica. Next base: position 1,980,229 of record NC_047122.1, read on the forward strand.
AAAACTGTGGATGCACAAGGGCAGAAATGTGCATTCTTGAAGCTGTGTGGTCACACACGTGCACAATCCACTCCCATCTTCAGGAGGAAGACATGCCTTGAAGAAAAATTTAAAAAATGACCCAACCACGGTCAAAACAGTTTATTTGATATACTGCACCGATTGTGAAATTGAGACCTCCTTGGAGAAGGAATTAGGCTTCATTTGGTCACATGTGTACAGCTGCAACTATTTTGTTTGGTGTGGTCTTGATTTCATTTGTTCATGTTCATCCATTCCAGGGTTTCAGGCCTGAAACGCTAAAACATTTACCACTTTGTAATGTTGCCATTCCTTCTCACAACACTTGAAAAACATCTCGGCAATGATGATACAAGTGATGAAGACTTTCAGGAGTTTTTTCCCCCATTCTTCCTGTAAACACTGTAAGCCCTCTGAGGTCCAGGACTATTTTCTACATTTAACCATATTCAATTAAATTTATTTAATTGTATTTATATGGAGCTAAATCACAACAAAGCTAGCTCAAGACACTTTCATACATGTAAGCTCTAACCTTACCAAACCCCCTGAGCAAGAATACAGGTGACAGAGGTAAGAAAAAACTCCCTCTGGCTTTTTTGAGGAAGAAACCTCAAGCAGACCAGACTCAGAGGGGTGACCCACTACTTAGACCAAACTTAAGCTGCGTTCACAACGGGCGCGACGCGAGCGACTGCAGCCACAGGTTGCCATGTAATCCCCATGTAAGGACGCGTTTTGGCACCAAACCGCGCAGCGCGACGCAATGGAGGCGAGTGAAGCGATGCGAGTGAAGCAATTTTGAGCATTTTGCGCATTTGTGGCGCGATATTGCGTCATGTCACGTCGCGTTGCCCTCCTCCCCAAGTTCAAAAATCTGAACTTTTTCGTCTCGTCGCGCTGCGATGACCAATCAGGGACTGAATATGTAGTGACGTGGAGATATCTGGAGTTTGACTGAAGATGTGAACATGTCCTGTGTCTGGTAGCAGCCTGTGAGCAGGACTTATGTCTCTTTTGTCCTTTATTTCACAATCAGGACAGAGTTTTTGGAGCGAACAGCAGCATCACAGCAGCGGGGAGCGGTGCACAAATCATCCTGGAGATTATTTTACTTATGAACTACACAGCTGTATAATAAAGCAAATGGTGACTGGTTTCTAAACACAATTATGACAGAGTTTTTGGAGCGAGCAGCAGCCCTACTTGCAGCAGCGGGAGTGGAGCTTTTTCCTGTTCTTTTCTTTTACGTGCGCGCGCAAGCGAATCATCTGTAGAGAATATTTTCTTAATTAACTACACAGATGTATAATAAAACAAATGGTGACTGGTTTCTAAACACAATTATGACAGAGTTTTTGGGGGAAGAGTGAGCTGCAGCAAGCAGCAGAGTTTCTTTCTTTTTTTTTTTTAATTGTTTACATGTGCGCGTGCGAACGGGACAGTTGATCCTCAAACTGGGTCCCGCAGAGGTGGAAGGACCGCTGAAAGCGGCCGTCACCAGACTGAACTCCTGCAGCAAATAATGATACTCTGTATTGGGAGCTTTCCACAGCAACTCGCTCCATGTGATCAGGTCCGTCATGTTAACTTGACTGACAACCGGAGCCGGCGAGCGGAATGGAAGCTCCTCCTATTTGATGATGCACCAGGGCGAATTTTCACAGCAAAAGTCCACCCAAGCAGAGTGACACACCGGGCGAAGGAGGCGCATCCGTCGCCTGGCGACCCACGCAAATTTGTAGCGTCTGATCGCGCCCGGTGTGAACGCGGCATTACAGTTACAAGGTTTTTACAAAAGATGAGAAAAAACACTCAGTTATCAAAGTATAAATGACAAATCTTGGTGCAGTGTCTCAAGTTTCAGCTGTTGAAGACTTCTGATAGACATCAAATGCCAATTTGAGGTTAGACTGGTCCACTGGAAGCAGTGCCAGCCTCTGGGAACACAGTGACAGCAACTTGGACAGAGAGAAAAAGAGGAGAACCAGTTGACCAGCGATAACAGTACCTATGGCATTAGTTCACCAGCAGTAAATCAACAGAGAACCAAATCAATCAATCAATCAACTTTTTTCTTATATAGCGCCAAATCACAACAAACAGTTGCCCCAAGGCGCTCCATATTGTAAGGCAAGGCCATACAATTTATGAAAAACACCAACGGTCAAAACGACCCCCTATGAGCAAGCACTTGGCAACAGTGGGAAGGAAAAACTCCCTTTTAACAGGAAGAAACCTCCAGCAGAACCAGGCTCAGGGAGGGGCAGTCTTCTGCTGAGACTGGTTGGGGCTGAGGGAAAAAACCAGGAAAAAGACATGCTGTGAAGGGGGGCAGAGATCGATCACTAATGATTAAATGCAGAGTGATGCATACGGAGCAAAAAGAGAAAGAAACAGTGCATCATGGGAACCCCCCCCACAATCTACGTCTAAAGCAGCATAACCAAGGGATGGTCCAGGGTCACCCGATCCAGCCCTAACTATAAGCTTTAGCGAAAAGGAAAGTTTTAAGCCTAATCTTAAAAGTAGAGAGGGTATCTGTCTCCCTGATCTGAATTGGGAGCTGGTTCCACAGGAGAGGAGCCTGAAAGCTGAAGGCTCTGCCTCCCATTCTACTCTTACAAACCCTAGGAACTACAAGTAAGCCCGCAGTCTGAGAGCGAAGCGCTCTAATGGGGTAATATGGTACTACGAGGTCCCTAAGATAAGATGGGACCTGATTATTCAAAACCTTAAAGTAAGAAGAAGAATTTTAAATTCTATTCTAGAATTAACAGGAAGCCAATGAAGAGAGGCCAACACGAGTGAGATATGCTCTCTCCTGCTAGTCCCCGTCAGTACTCTAGCTGCAGCATTCTGAACCAACTGAAGGCTTTTTAGGGAACTTTTAGGACAACCTGATAATAATGAATTACAATAGTCCAGCCTAGAGGAAATAAATGCATGAATTAGTTTTTCAGCATCACTCTGAGACAAGACCTTTCTGATTTTAGAGATATTGCGTAAATGCAAAAAGGCAGTCCTACATATTTTTTAATATGCGCTTTGAATGACAAGTCCTGATCAAAAATGACTCCAAGATTTCTCACAGTATTACTAGATCAGGGAAATGCCATCCAGAGTAACGATCTGGTTAGACACCATGCTGCTAAGATTTGTGGGGCCAAGTACAATAACTTCAGTTTTATCTGAGTTTAAAAGCAGGAAATTAGAGGTCATCCATGTCTTTATGTCTGTAAGACAATCCTGCAGTTTAACTAATTGGTGTGTATCCTCTGGCTTCATGGATAGATAAAGCTGGGTATCATCTGCGTAACAATGAAAATTTAAGCAATACCGTCTAATAATACTGCCTAAGGGAAGTATGTATAAAGTGAATAAAATTGGTCCTAGCACAGAACCTTGTGGAACTCCATAATTAACTTTAGTCTGTGAAGAAGATTCCCCATTTACATGAACAAACTGTAATCTATTAGATAAATATGATTCAAACCACCGCAGCGCAGTGCCTTTAATACCTATGGCATGCTCTAATCTCTGTAATAAAATTTTATGGTCAACAGTATCAAAAGCAGCACTGAGGTCCAACAGAACAAGCACAGAGATAAGTCCACTGTCCGAAGCCATAAGAAGATCATTTGTAACCTTCACTAATGCTGTTTCTGTACTATGATGAATTCTAAAACCTGACTGAAACTCTTCAAATAGACCATTCCTCTGCAGGTGATCAGTTAGCTGTTTTACAACTACCCTTTCAAGAATCTTTGAGAGAAAAGGAAGGTTGGAAATTGGCCTATAATTAGCTAAGATAGCTGGGTCAAGTGATGGCTTTTTAAGTAATGGTTTAATTACTACCACCTTAAAGGCCTGTGGTACATAACCAACTAACAAAGATAGATTGATCATATTTAAGATTGAAGCATTAAATAATGGTAGGACTTCCTTGAGCAGCCTGGCAGGAATGGGGTCCAATAAACATGCCGATGGTTTGGACGAAGCAACCAATGAAAATAACTCAGACAGAACAATCGGAGAGAAAGAGTCTAACCAAATACCGGCATCACTGAAAGCAGCCAAAGATAACGATACATCTTTGGGATGGTTATGAGTAATTTTTTCTCTAATCGTCAAAATTTTGTTAGCAAAGAAAGTCATGAAGTCATTACTAGTTAAAGTTAATGGAATACTCAGCTCAATAGAGCTCTGACTCTTTGTCAGCCTAGCTACAGTGCTGAAAAGAACCTGAGGTTATTCTTATTTTCTTCAATTAGTGATGAGTAGAAAGATGTCCTAGCTTTACGGAGGGCTTTTTTATAGAGCAACAAACTCTTTTTCCAGGCTAAGTGAAGATCTTCTAAATTAGTGAGACACCATTTCCTCTCCAACTTACGGGTTATCTGATTTAAGCTACGAGTTTGTGAGTTATACCACGGAGTCAGACAGTTCTGATTTAAAGCTCTCTTTTTCAGAGGAGCTACAGCATCCAAAGTTGTCTTCAAAGAGGATGTAAAACTATTGACGAGATACTCTATCTCACTTACAGAGTTTAGGTAGCTACTCTGCTCTGTGTTGGTATATGACATTAGAGAACATAAAGAAGGAATCATATCCTTAAACCTAGTTACAGCGCTTTCTGAAAGACTTCTAGTGTAATGAAACTTATTCCCCACTGCAGGGTCCATCAGGGTAAATGTAAATGTTATTAAAAAATGATCAGACAGAAGGGAGTTTTCAGGGAATACTGTTAAGTCTTCTATTTCCATACCATAAGTCAGAACAAGATCTAAGATATGATTAAAGTGGTGGTGGACTCATTTAGTTTTTGAGCAAAGCCGATAGAGTCTAATAATAGATTAAATGCAGTGTTGAGGCTGTCATTCTCAGCATCTGTGTGGATATTAAAATCGCCCACTATAATTATCTTATCTGAGCTAAGCACTAAGTCAGACAAAAGGTCTGAAAATTCACAGAGAAACTCACAGTACCGTCTCTACGGGGATTGTTAGTGTCGGACGCAGCTCGGAGAACTGACCAGCGTTTGAAGGACCCAGTATGAAATAAGCAGAGCACGGTACAAAGGCTAACTGAATTTAATACATAACAGTGATACATAAAAAACAAAAGAAAGTGCGGTCTGGCGTGGTGCGCTCCAGCAGCGCTAACGGTCCGGAGCCAGAAGCTGTTCGGACTCAAGGACCCCGCCGACACCCCCCAGGTGGCCGCAACAAACCGAGTCTGTGAAAGAAGGAACCATTATGTGAGTCCACACTCTACACACAGAGAGAACACTTAAAGGTGTACAAACAGCAACACTTCCTGGCTTGATTACTAATCAACTTCCCAACCTGCAGGCATGGAACATCCAGTTCACAAAACTCCACTGCAGTGGAAGTCGATACATGACTAACATACAGCTCAATATAATAAAGGTGTGAGGGACACCACATTTACTGACTGTATAAATGTTAGTCACAAAATCTAACGTACCTCAGGAAGTGTGCTGACGAGCGTGAGACCTCACCCCCTCCTCTTTCACAGACCGTGCATCAAACCTGGACGTTCTCTGCATCCATTGATGATGAGATGGCTCCCGAGACGACGATCTCACCCGTCTGGTCACAAGGTCGAGTCTCTGGCAAATACACACTGTGCACTCCAGTCTTAAATGCCACCATGTTCGAATCCATGCAGATGCACCACAGCTGTGAGTCCTGATGAGCCGCAGGTGATCAGCCTCAGGTGATCAGGGTGAGGTCCTGATAAATTCAGCAACACAGCCACTCAGTTCCAAATGCAAACCACCTGGAAGGAGAAGCAAAGGACAGAAACAAAAAGGCAGCCAGGCCCCCCCAGCCATATAACAGGGATGGGTAATGAGGGGATGGCAGGGGGAGAGAAGCTGCAGAGAGGTGTGTAAGACCACAGCTCTGCCTCCTGGTCCCAAACCTGGATAGTCACAGTTTGGAGGATCCAAGATTTCTAGAAATGAGAGCTGCTCCATCTAAAGTGGGATGGATGCCGTCTCTCCTAACAAGACCAGGTTTTCCCCAGAAGCTTTGCCAATTATCAATGAAGCCCACCTCATTTTTTGGACACCACTCAGACAGCCAGCAATTCAAGGAGAACATGCGGCTAAACATGTCACTCCCGGTCTGATTGGGGAGGGGCCCAGAGAAAACAACAGAGTCCGACATTGTTTTTGCAAAGTTACACACCGATTTAATGTTAATTTTAGTGACCTCCGATTGGCGTAACCGGGTGTCATTACTGCCGACGTGAATTACAATCTTACCAAATTTACGCTTAGCCTTAGCCAGCAATTTCAAATGTCCTTCGATGTCACCTGCTCTGGCCCCCGGAAGACAATTGACAATGGTTGCTGGTGTCGCTAACTTCACATTTCTCAAAACAGAGTCGCCAATAACCAGAGTTTGATCCTCGGCGAGTGTATCGTCGAGTGGGGAAAAACGGTTAGAGATGTGAACGGGTTGACGGTGTACACGGGGCTTCTGTTTAGGGCTACGCTTCCTCCTCACAGTCACCCAGTCAGCCTGCTTTCCCGACTGCCCGGGATCTGCCAGGGGGGAACTAGCGGCGGCTAAGCTACCTTGGTCCGCACCGACTACAGGGGCCTGGCTAGCTGTAGAATTTTCCACGGTGCGGAGCCGAGTCTCCAATTCGCCCAGCTTGGCCTCCAAAGCTACGAATAAGCTGCACTTATTACAAGTACCGTTACTGCTAAAGGAGGCCGAGGAATAACTAAACATTTCACACCCGAGCAGAAAAGTACGGGAGAGACAGGAGAAGCCGCCATGCTAAATCGGCTAAGAGCTAGTAGCTACCCAACCTAGCGGATTCCCAAAAACACACAAAGTGAATAATGTGTAAATAATTTAAAGGTGATTCAGCAGAAGGAATGCTTTAGTTAAGGCACCAGACAGGCCATGAAGCAGCACAGGCAACGCACGACAACAGCGAACGCACGACAACAGCGAACGCACGACAACGGTGCTAAAATAAAATAAAAATCAACTAAACACGCTGTGGAGCAGCACAGATAACGCACGACAACAGTGCTAAAAGAGAAAAAAATAAAATAAAAAAATAAAAAAAATAAAAACGAAAGCATTAGCTAGCTAGTTAGCTTGCCAACGCTGATGAAAGTTAGCTGATAAAAGTGCTCCGTCGCGATGTTTCGACCGTTAGAGGTCTTCCTTAGGCGTTGGAGCACAGTAAAAAAGTAAAAAAAAAAGTAAAAAGGTAAAAAAGTAAAAAAGTCTTGAAAAGACTGTTAATTCAAGTCCAAAGCAGCAGGTAGCAGTCTCTGTGTAAAGGAGGCCGAGGAATAACTAAACAGAGAACACTAATGAGATCACCGGCAGCTAGAAGTGTAGGTCACTAAGGTCCCCTTCACACGTAACATAAAAATGGGCAAAAGAAGCAGAAACTGGCCAAAAAACTGTCAACAAAAAAACGAAATGGGGAACCGTGAAACATTTCACCTGCTGTCTGGAGGGACACACAGTCCAACAGACGTGCACAATACTGCTGCAACGGTTTTGTGCATGCTTGTGCACGTGCACGAATAGAGTGCAAGCACCTGGCACGAGTGGCACCACATCGTGCCGCTGCTGTGGTGGGGGGACCACACCCAAAAAAAAAAAAAAAAAACGCAATTTCTAATATTTAATCCCTCTTATCAAGTGGACAATACAAGTATGATCCTTATGCTCCTCTGTATGACCCATGGTCATAGATGTACAGTCATGAAATGACATGAATGAAGCAGTGCACTCTTATCATGTCCACATCTACTGGCCCGGCGTGTCCAGCAGGCCCTGCACCTGAGTCCAGCAAGCGGCATGCCGAAGGACACCGAGTCCTGTGGACCATAGTTCGTGGGTGACGTGACATTCAGATCACCAGCTGAGTGTACACATGATCAAATGGTTCTTTTCACCTGGCACAGCCTGCTGATGTGCACGCTGTGCAGTCGCTCCAGCCCACTGCAAAGGAGATATATGTTTTTATGAATTTCCATGTGACAGGTTCTTTTTGCCTCTTCTCTAACATTGTATATAATACATTAGATTATTTATAAACAAAAATAATTTAAGAAATATTACAATTTGAAAACAAATGCACCCGAACGTGATGACGGCTGGAACTGCGTAATGCTAGGTTTTAACATTGAAAACGCCATAGACATGCTAACGCATTAGCATCGCTCCCGTTTTTAAGTTATAAAATACATTTATCAACTGTTTTAGAAGACCTTAACAGGTCAGTTTAACATAGAAAAGGTAAATAATACTCACAGACTTATGCTCTTTAGGGTTTTAGCGGGGGAAAATTAAGCGAAAGAAAGTATAAACGAAGCAACAGATCGAACCACTGCTTCAATCTGCGAACCACTGCTTCGATTGGTTCAAGGTTCAGAGCAAAGCCGTGCTGCAGAAAAGTTGATCACGGACCCGCTGTAGGGTCTGTAATCAATGTGGAGAAATGATCATTTTCCTGACAAACACCCCCCAAAACAACGGCCACTCTGAAGGACCGATAACAGAATCGTAAAGCACAAAGCTTATTGATGGTGGATCGAATCATTTCTTAACGATACCAAAGGAACCGCTTCTCGATACCCATCCCTAGTTGTAATGTGGATTGTTTAGCCCACAGACTTAGGTTTGGTCATGTGTGTGGGTCAGTTTTAATTTTGTCGAATAAAATATTAGTCATAATTTTAGTCATAGTAATATTTTTCTAGACTAAACTTTTACTAAAACTGAATTAAAATCAGTTATTTAGACTAAAATCCACATATTTTGTCAACTAAAATAAGACTAAATGAAAATTAAAAACTAGGACTAAAACACCAGAGCCACTCAGACACAGTTTTAAAAAGCCTCATATCATTTAAATCCTCAAGTAGAGGAATAAGTTTAGAGCTTTGTTCCTGTGGGAGAAGCTCCATGACACTGGGACTTCATTTAATATGATTATTGTCAATAATATTAATTTTAAATTGATTTAAATTTCAGTTGATTACATTTACAGAGCATTGTAGTTCACTAAAACTAGACTATAAATAAAAAGAATGATTTGACTAAAAACTAAGACTAAAACATGTTAAGTTTACCACTGGTGTGGCTCTGCAAATCATGCACCGTACAGAGTGATGCTGACATCTGAGAATACAAAAGATCCAAAATTACCTAGCTGATCAACTATAATATTTGATTATCTAGTTAACCTTAGTTGAATAGACAAATATATAGGATAATGCTTTTTAGTTTTAGCATGGCAAATGACAAATGGCTAAGTTCCATGCTCTGATAGGAAGCTAACCTGATGATACTGAGGAAAGTGTAAAGTCATATGGTTTGCTCCTCTCTCTGTCTGCTCACGAGGGCACTGAGGGAACGATAAGCAGCTGCATTATGGGGAGTTGTAGTTTGACCCTGTTTTACATCATATTTGTTGATAAATTATACACATTTTGGCTTTAGAGCGCTCACGTTTCACAACACAAGCATGCACTAGAAAGTAACTTCTTTTATGTTTAATATATCACTTGCACTACTAACATGTGGTCAGAAAACTAGCTAACTAGCCTGGTAGCATGCGGACACAAGTAAGTTAAAAGTCAAAGTTCTTACCTGCAGGAGCTGTAGAGTTTCTTTTGCTCTCTCTGGTTTATGTTGGACATGTTAAATCTGCGCTCACATTTATCGTGGTGTTCTCTAAGTCTCTGAAGTCTGAGAAGGCTCCGTCTCTCACACAGACCACGCAGGTGCATCTCCCCTCCCCCACGCTGCTCCTGGGTCAGTGACGTGCAACTCAAATTTATTTATAGTAGTTAAAATGCATATTCATGTGCAAAAAGATAAAATATATGTAGTACCTGCTGAAGATGCATTTCATTATCATAAAAAACATTACTCATCTGTTTATTTTAGAGTCATTTAAAGGGTCATTAAAACTGTTTTGAATCCATTCAAATTTATTATCTACCCTATTTGGACTGATTTCAGTGTGTTTTGTAGTCATATTTAAATTTCAAGTGTTTCAATTTTCACTGCCTTTGTAATATTTATGCAACTTTTGTCCCATAATGCAAAAGTTTTAAAATAGCATATATGATGCAACCATAAAAAAAATGACCTTTTGCAGACTTTTATTTGAAATATGTTCAATGACAGGCTGTAATATCATTTACAGGATTGTCATAAATCTACTGAAGCAATTTGTAAGTCTTTTTCCCTCTCGTGAGGTTAGAGGGAAAAAAACTATTTTAAAAGGTAGTGTGCAGTCTCATATGTGAGCATCATGTGGCGCAACCTTAAAAAAATAAATACTATGTTTTTTTCCACAAATATGTATTTCATCATATATTTCACTTTATCCTTTTGAATTTTAAGCACACCCTAAACCCACCCAAATATGCACATTTTCACCAATCAAACTATTTTAACCTTGTGGAGGCTCCTCCCCACTTCATCATTATGCAAAAAAAAATCACACTGTGATACACATGGTAAATATTTAGACCTGTGGCTTTTTCATATATTTGAATAAGGCCCAAAAAAGACACTGCATATGTTCTGTCCATCCCCCACCCTCAGCTCCTGCTCGGGGCCTGTGAGGAGGCTCAGAGACACTGCAGAGGTGCAAACCAATTAAGGCCTGTCTCTTGGTCAAATATGAACCAATTCACTCCAAAATCACTGCGGCGAGATTAGAACAAGGGTTTGACTAGTCATAAAAAGCTGGGCTCGCAAATCCTTAAGGGAAGCTACTTCCTTTATTAAAAGTCTTAATGAGATGTCACAAACATATTTATTATAGGACAATCAGGACAATGACATAATCAAATTTCAGCACAAAATTCCATTGGTAAGTATCCGAAAGGTTAAAAAAGCATATAAGCCCTAAATTTGCTTTTTTTGAATACTTACGTGACCTTTGACCCTAGGGACAACAAACAAGGCACATAAGATCACTGGGGGGCCTTCTACAAGACTGCATAGTTGTTTTTTCCCCAGGACCCCCAAGGAGATAATGGGCTGTCTCTAAACAGCCCCTCAGAATGGGGTAAGGGGTCAGGCCTGTCACAGGCTTTGACATGAAGGCCTTAGAAAGACATTTTCCTTTGTACATATAGCTGGCAGGTGATTTTCACAATGTTTTAGATCACATAAATACAAGTAGAACAGCTTTGTTTCATCTCTCTCCGGACGTACAGTTTGCCCGCGGCGGGCAGTTGAAGGGCAGCAATTTGCAACCAATTAAGGCCTGTAACTGGGGAAATGATCAAATCACTCCAAAATCCCTGTGGCACATTAAAAAAAGATGTTTGAATAGCCATAAAAAGCTGGGCTCGTACATCCTTAAGGGACGCTACTTCCTTTACTAAAGGTCATAATGAGATGGAACAAAGATATTCATATATAAGACAGTCAGGACAATGACAAAGTCGAATTTCAGCCCAAAATTCCATTGGTAAGCTTTAAAAAGGTTAAAAAAGCATTTAAAGGCCTAAAAAGTGCTTTTTAATTTTCATTGCATGACCTTTGACCCTGGAACCTTGGAAATAAGTAGAGACAATACTGAGGTGGTCCCAAACACATACTATTTATTCAGATTTTTTTTGTCAAAGCAAATTTGAATTAGAAGAAAAAGATATAATCAAAAGCCCGACCAAAGGCCTAATTTTGCTCCTTTTTTAATTTACTCCATAACCTTTGACCTTGGACCTTTCAAAATTTGTACACACAATCTACCTATACAAACAATCAACATACTACATTTTCAGCCTTTTACCTTGTGCCAAATGTTGAATAAGGCCCAAAAAGACACTGCATATGCTCTGCCCCATCCCCCACATCAGTTCATGTTGTACTGTGTAGACTGTGCTTTAACCAATTAAGGCTTCGTTTGACCGTTTAACCTTGGAATTTCAGCTCAACAGTCGCAACACAGATTTTTTCCGTCAAAGCAAATTTGAATTATGAAGAAAAAGATATACCTAAAGGCCCGACCAAAGGTCTAATTTGCCCTTTTAAAAAATTACTCTGTAACCTTTGACCTTGGACTCTTCACCTCCTCCACACATACAAAACAACATTTTCCTGTATACTTTTACAGCACATTTTTCTTTATTTATTGTTCAGTGAAAATGATGGTATTTGTAGTAGTAGTTTGGCATTGGCTCCCCCTCTGGCTGCCACCTTATCGTGGTGGGGGAGTTTGCGTACCCGGATGATCCTAGGAGCTATGTTGTCGGGGGCTTTGTGCTCCCTGTAGGGTCTCCCAAGGCAAACAGGTCCTAGGTGAAGGGTCAGACTAAGGGGCAGTTCAGAACCTCCATGACAGTAGAGATCAAGGACCAAGATGTCGCCCGGTATGGAGGAGCCGGGTCGAGAATTTTTCAACCGGATTTTCACACACAGCGCCCTCATGGCAGAACTCTGGTACTGCAGGAAAATTACTCAATTGCGCCACAGTGGACAATTCAAGTACTGCAGGTCACCAGACTTTTCACTGACCTCTTCTGACAAATATTTAGATTTTATGTAAAAAACAAAAAGGAGCAAAAATAAAAATACATGCCTCAAGCACTCTTATACGACATACTGCTGCAAATACCACTACTACTACTACTGCAGATAATACTACTTCTACTATTGCCACTATTACTGCTACTACTACTACTACTACTACTACTACTACAAATACCACTACTACTGCTACTGCAGATAATACTACTTCTACTATTGCCACTATTACTGCTACTACTACTACTACTACTACTACTACAAATACCACTACTACTGCTACTGCAGATAATACTACTATTACTGCTCCTTCAACAACTACTTCTACAGGAGAACTTCTACTCCTGCAGTAGCAGTTTTTTCTGCAGTAGTAGTAGCAGTATATGCAGTATTAGTATATGAGTAGTGGCAGTAGCAGCATTTGCAAAGTTCATACCCATCGGTGTGAGGACCACAAACCATGTGACTGACAACTTTGAGCCAATGATTTATTAACAAAATAAGGCATTTTTGTATATTTTGTAAAAAGTCTGACCTGAAGAAGTCCATTGGAGCTGTGTCAAACGATTGATGTGAGGACTGACTCACATTTGAAGAGTTTATGTCCTGTGTAAATGTGAGCAGTTAAGCTGTGATATTAAGAGCACTCTGCTCCGCTCTGCTCTGATTGGCTGATCCTCATTCAATTGAAACAATGTTGCAAAATCTCTCTCACAGACTCTGGACCTGCATCTGAGGCACAGGACTTTATCACACAAGTTATACTACTACTGCAAATGTTACTACTGCATACTACAACTGCATGCACTACCACTGCAAAAATACTGCTACTCCATCCATCATCCATTTTCTTCTGCTTCATCCAGAGTCGGGTCACAGGGGCAGCAGCTCAAGCAAAGCCGCCCAGACCTCCCGATCCACACACACCTACCCCAGCTCATCCGGGGGAATCCCAAGGCGTTCCCAAGCCAGCCGAGAGATGTAGTCCCTCCAGCGTGTCCTGGGTCTTCCCCGGGGCCTCCTCCCAATGGGACGTGCCCTGAACACCTCTCCAGCAAGGCCTCCAGGGGGCATCCAGAAAAGATGCCCGAGCCACCTCAACTGACTCCTTTCGACGTGGAGGAGCAGCGGCTCGACTCCGAGCTCCTCCCGAGTGACCGAGCTGCTCACCCTATCTCTAAGGGAGCGCCCAGCCACCCTGTGGAGGAAACCCATCTCGGCCGCTTGTACCTGCGATCTCGTTCTTTTGGTCACGAGCCAAATCTCATGACCATAGGTGAGGATCAGAACGTAGATCAATCGGTAAATCGAGAGCTTTGCCCCCCTATTCAACGAAAACCACACTGCTCCTCCTGAATCCAAGGTTTGACCATTGGTCGAATTCTCCTCTCCAGTACCCTGGAATAGACCTTACCGGGGAGGTAAGAGAGGTAAATAGACCTTACTCTAGTCGGTATCACACACACACACTCACACACACTCACACACACACACACGCACACACACACACACACACACTCACACACACACTCGCACACTCACACACACACACACACACATGGTACAGCAGGGGAACCTGCAGGTTCTTGTCTTTGAGTGTGTGTGCAGAAGGTCATTGTTTTGTTGTATCTGATCTACGACCTGATTCAGACTTTTGGTCCAGTCAAAGATCACTATAGAAGAACTAGAGCAGCACTTTCCCCTGCAGTGTTACATGCCTGGCTGGCCACCGGGCTAACAGGAACTCTCGCCAGGGCAGGAATGTTTTCTTAATGACACCCACAAAATATACAGACAAACCATTCATTTGGATGTGAATAATCATTCTAGCACACTTTGATTCTGGCGTTCTGTCACACAAACAATCTTTTGCGGTGTAAATGTTTTTGTAGTGATTTGACAGCACCTCAATCATCTAATTAGTATTGTGGGTTTTTTTCATCTTCCCAGTGGTCAGCTGACTGCAACACGATGTTCAAAACTTCCACTGTTGTCCACATTAGAGCAGTCAGAGCTTCCAACAGAAGGTGTCAGCTGTCAGAATCTGATATGTACTAAACAGAGTTTTACTGGTAGTGATAATAATGATGACAATGATAATTACAAGAAGAAGAAGTCTGACATTAGTCGAAGGACTTCACCGCCAACTCCACATGTGCACTGCAGATGTTTTTCATGAAAAATCCTCAAAAACTCTCAATCAGTGCTGAAAAATTCAATGTGTCACTAAAAAAATAAATAAACAAAACAAATAAAAGTATTTTGATTCATAAAGTTTCTCAGTGGAACAGCAAGTTGAACATTCTGGTACGTATGAATGAGGGTTACTAACTGGAACCCGCGGGCCACATGTGGACCTGCTTTAACACCCTGTCACACTTAACACAAATGAACATGAGGTTGAATCAGGGCAACTGGGAAAAAAAATCCAAACTTCAAGGCGCAGTCAGAAGGGACAGACATTCGGACAGCCATGTACAAATGCCATTTGAATATGCAGTATGTGTGCCAAAGCTGCATGAAATGCTTTGCGTTCGGTGTGCAGCAGCTCCCAAATCCAGGTTGACTGCAGCCAGAGCGCAGTATGAATACCCAGAGTGCAGGTTGAATGTGGCCAGAACACAGGACAAAACCCCAGAATGCAGCAAGGAATATGCAGAATCCACCTTGAACACCGTACATGTGCGGTTCCATCACCACCTGAGGTCTGGGTGGAAGGCAAGCAAGGGGATTGGCATGGCAGAGTGAGCACTGTGGTCCACTCTTTTGAAGACCCGCTGTGTCTCACTGCTGGATTTTGACTGACATCCAACCAATGAACTGATTACATGTAAACCAGGGTCCCCTGACTATTGCACCAATAAAGTGCATGTGATGTGTGTGATCAGACTATTATGGACAACAGATCACCAACGTGCACACCTACAGCCATTATTACTGGTAATAACCACCAGTCTGCAGTGCATTGCAGTAGTCAGGGGACCCTGTATTACATACATCAGTCCATATATTGGATAAAATACAGAAACCAGAACAGAGGTAAGGCATATGGAGGCGATACAAAGCAACCCTGTTAGGTTCAGGGTGGAATATAAGATCTGCCTCCTGATCTATCAGTGTGTCTGCGGCGGTGCACCAGTGTACCTCAAAGAACTTCTGTCCCCCCATGAGCCCATGAGACGCCTCCGCTCAAACAACAGTCACGTCCTCCAGGTCCCCAAAACCAAGCTCCACACAATGGGGGACAGAGCCTTTCAGGCAGCAGCACCACGCCTGTGGAATGCCCTGCCCATCCACCTGAGGGCGCCACAGTCAGTGGACTCTTTTAAATCAAATCTTAAAACGTTTTTATTTCAGAAAGCTTATGAATTATAGTTGCTAATTTTAAGGGATTTTTAATTGATCTTGTTTTATTTTTATTGTTGTTGATTGTTGTTTTATGCTTCTTGTTTAACCTCTGTGGCACTTTGAGATTTGTTTACAAATGTAAAGTGCAATATAAATAAAATGTAAATGTATCAACTCATTTATAGAACAAAGGTGGAGGTTGGTCATATGCTAAACTTTGGAGGATTTTCACTGCAGACTAAAGTCTGCTCTCTGGGCCTGTTAGTGTTAATATGAAAAATACTTGTGTATTGTTCTGTGAAAAGTGTGTGTGTGGGGAGGTTAAACCACAAATGCAGCAGGACTTTAGCAGAATTACATTAAAAAATGAATCTATCACTTACAAAGAGCGTTTACGCTGCAAGCACCTCACATTTTTCTGTCCAACACATTTTGAGTACCACTGGGCATGAAAAAAAATCCTCAGGGAAACACTGCAGAGGGCGTACTTCCTGTGCTGTGTGGTTACAGACTTATACTCCAGAAAATACAGTTTTCCAATTTCTTCCTCTTCTTATCCAAAATAGCATAAAACCTGATGACTGGAAAGTGAACAAACAATAAAGTTCATAAAACTGATTAAGCTGGAGCATAACTGTGAAGTAACAATGAATACCAGGATTCTGGAACGATGACAGTCTTGAAACTCTGCAGATGGTTCTGTCACTGTGTATTACACACTAAACCCCGGCCATATCATCAGTCACTAACGCTACATTACATACTAGGGTTTTGACAAACTGACTGTCACGTGTGATGACATATCTGTTTTATCATGGATCGGTCAGATTCAGGGAACCGCTGATGTGTTCTGCATCATAGCAACAAATTACAAAGTCATGAATGAATCCACACACACGGGTCTCACACATCACTTGACTACATTGTGCTGGAGAGCCTTTAAAATGTGCAAATATTATGGACCTAGTACTGTCTAGTGACTGAGGCCATCCTACGTCTCTTTCTGCAGATCCTGCGAATCTGTACAAGGTACACCCCGGACCAGGACACCATGACCTTCTCAGACGGCCTGACCCTCAATCGGACACAGATGCACAACGCCGGCTTCGGCCCCCTCACCGACCTGGTCTTCACCTTTGCCAACCAGCTGCTTCCCATCGAAATGGACGACACAGAAACAGGGCTCCTCAGCGCCATCTGTCTCATCTCTGGAGGTAGGCGTGTGAGGGATGAACTCTGGGCATTTACTGATATGATATAAAGTCCATCAGATCCCTCTGTCTGCCAAGGATTTATTCAACAAACTGCAGATGTAATATTCAGAACTTGTTGAAAAGTTTATTCTTTTGAGTTACATCAAAAAAGGTTCTTTAGTGTCTGAGACAGAGCCACTAAATTTTACTTACAGTATAACTACCACTCATCATGGGAGCAAATACTAACTATGCTTTTTTCTGGACATTGTGCAGAAAACAATCAATGTTGTGTGGCTTCTTGATTTTCAGCCTTTCAAACTGAAGCCTTGTTGACCAAAATTTAAAACTACTTACAAATCTGACTTCGGATGTAAACACATAGATGCCAAATACACATTGGGCCTCATGTATCAACGTTGCGTACGGCGATATTTGAGCGTATATGGGGTGTACACCAAAACGGCTGCACCACTTGGCATTTATCAATGTGGTCGTTGGCGTACGCTGCACTGAAAATATACACCAGGTCGAGAGGTGGCGTAAATTATACACCAAAATGAACCAGCGCTGGAATCCACATAAAAATGAAGATGATCAACATGATAAACAGTGCCATTATACAAATCAATGCATATGTTACATAAATAACACTTTCCTGATTATACTACATAATAATCAATACAAATCCCGCCGTTGCGGGATTGTTATGGAGCACGATCTGTGGCTACAGCGCAGACAGGAAGGAAAGCGCTGCTCGCCTTTTTCTCCAGACTTCGAGCCTGGAGCCAGAGCAGCGCTGAGCTTAACTTCATGTGGTGTGATCGTTTTAGACTATGAAATTGATAATAACAACTGTAGTTTCATCATTCCCTTAATTCGCTCGTGCTGCAACCAGGTTTTGTCGTCTCCATTCATTTGTCACAATAAAATAAATACAGAAATACATTTAAAAAATAAAGAAATCTGACAGATTAGGCGTGTCTTATTAATTGAGCGAGCAAATATCCACATGTCAAGAATTATTGACATGTGAAAAGAGAATACAGTGGTCCCTCGCTATAACGCCGTTCACCTGTCGTGGCCTCGGAGTCTCGCGGAGTATTTAGTCCAATTTTGCATGCCTTTTTTTTTTTTACAGTGTTCTGTGTTCTGCGTATCTGTTTGTAAGAATCTTGTTGCCCAGAAGAGAAAGAGCGCCAACAACTACTCATAACTGTGTTTGTCACACGGAAACAAACACCTGCTGCAGCGAGATGTGAGTGGGAAAGGCGCAGCGTCAGGACGCAGAGGCCCGATCTGTGACATACTGGTCAGTCACTATTAATAATTTCTTATGTGTCCGACCTCGTTCGTTGATCATTAAAATTAATTCATTAGTTCTAAAAGCCATCATAATTATTTATAGGAAAACGTTCTATTTTTATTTCTCAAACAAATGTTTGGGCCTGAAAACAGTTTGGTCTTATTTTCCTACTAAGGTTTGAACTTTGAGAGTGTTTACACACGAGAGAAAAGTGAGAAAAATGTTCATGCCTGATTGAGAAAGTGTATAAACTGTGTAGTGAGGGGTTTTACAGCTTTGAAACGTCTATAATAATTGTAAAAAATAACGCTGACTAAGTCGCGTTTTCGCGTATTACGGGCTATTTTTTAGAATGTAACTCCAGCGATTAATGAGGGACCACTGTAACACTTTATTGATTATATACTACAAAACAATTGATACGATGGCCACTTTTGACGCTCTATTGGCACGCGTCGTAATTGGTGGAGTTCTTTTTCTTTGCCGTCTTCCTGGCTTCCATGTCGTAAAATGAGGGTGTGTCTGAAGCGGAGTCTGAATATTTATGGGCGTGTATATTATAATTACGATCGTTTCCACCCGCCGCATTTATCAAGATCACGTCAGGCGTATGCCAGAAATGGGCAGGTGCGCACTGCTTGATACATGTCACGGCGACTTTGGTGTATTTCAAGTTTACGCCGTAAATTTACGCCACAAGTGCGCAACATTGATACATGAGGCCCATTGTGTAATGGTAAATAATGTTCTTTGTTACCACTGTATCAGAAAATACATCATATCTGTCTCATTAAGTAAGTTAGTCCCTTCGGCTGCTCCCTTGTTTTGCACTCAGGGTCGCCACAGCAATCCAAGGTGGATCTGCATGTTGAATTGGCACAGGTTTTACACCGGATGCCCTTCCTGATGCAACTCCACATTACTTGGAGAAATGTGGCAGGGGTGGGATTTGAACCCAGAACCTTCTGCACTGAAACCAAGCACATTAACCACTTGGCCACCACCCCTGCTGTCTCATTAAGTCATAACTGTTTTTAATGATTCAACTCACTGACACACTCATGTAAAACATGAATCAGCTGCAAATCCTGAATTATCCACCATTAACTGCAAAGGGTGAATACTGAAAAAATATCTCCCAAAACGAGAACGCAGGTCTCACAAAATGTGAATATCATTCATAATATATATATATATATTTCAGTTTCAGTAGTTTATGTATTTCAGTTTATGTATCAGTTACTGCAGGAAATCTTGATCGCAAACCCTGTCACCATAAAAATGATTTGTGGGGGGAGGTCACTACAGCCGGTGAGGTGGTGAGGTCATCCAAGTGGACTCTCACTTCTGGTGTCACATGCCCTGTCCCGCTGAGCGTGTCTTGCTCTGGGGACAGTGCAGGTGTGGCTGGGGCAGGACACATGTCAAATCTAAAGTCCCTTTCACACTGGGGCTGCTCCCAGTTGCTTCCTGTGGTGTCATGATGACGCAGGAATATCTGCATCAGGTGCGCGCAGCAGGGGGCAGAGAGGAGGTGAGAACGCAGCCTGCAGGTTCTCTGCACAGAGAAGTCAGAGTGCACAGTTTGGCTGCAGACAGACTGTGCACTCTGACTTCTCTTCTACTTTATATTTGTTCTTGTGCAGAGCTGCAGGGCTGCACTCTGAGTTCTGTTATACTCTATCTTTCCTCCCTTGACTGCGAGATGCGCGCACATGCACGAACCGTCCTTGAGCAAATGTGGAGATGTCTGGAGTTCTACTTGATGTTGACATGTCCTGGACTTATGTCCTTTTTTAACTGTGATGAGAGTCTGAGGAGAGAAAGGAACTAACTGCCTGCAGACATTTTTTTTTCTTTTCTTTCCTCCCTTGACTGTGAGATGCATTAACTGTGATGTGAGACTTTGAGCAGAGAACAAGGAACTAATGCCTGCAGCCAGACTTTTTTTTTCTTTTAATTATTCACATGTGCACGCATGAACGAACGTCCATGAGTGGACTAGAGATGTCTGGACTTTTTACTGGATATTTCTGGCAATCAGTCAGCATTTTTTTTTTCTGTGGTCTTTTTTTTTTTCAGCGTGTAGTTTTTACTGCGTTAAGTCCACGGTATAAAACAATCCTGCGTGATTTATACTGCGGGAAAAATGGAACACAGCAGGAATCATAAATTGGCTTCCGAGTCACGCTGGGTAACGCCTCTTTGCCCTGACTTGCGCTGGAACCACTTCCTTTCTGCGTCAAGCACAGGACGCCAAAAAAAATTAAACAGGTTTAATTTTTCGGTGCCCGACTTGCTTCCTCCTTTGCGCCCTTGTGCTGTTGTGGTGCCAAGCTGCATCATCTTGGCACTGAGTTGCTTCCACGTGGCGTCGTCATAATGACACACAGAGCAACCGGGAGCAGCCCCGGTGTGTTATTGTAGGTGTTAAACTCACAGGGGACAGACACCGATAAAGTTAGAAAGATAGTCACAGATTTGAAGTTCACAGCTCAGTAATCTTAAGAGAAACATTGTAGAAAAGCAAACACCACTAGTTTCTAACCTCAGAGGGGTAGACAACAAACTGCAACCTTATTTTTATCCATATGAGTCGTCCTCTGAGCTGAAAAAAATATGATTGATCTGAATGAGCAGGCGGCAGAGAAAGAGAAGCTTAGGGACCATCTACAAAGTGTAAAAACAAGACACCAGAAAAATATTCAATAAATTCAGGTGTGGTATCACCAGATTTACTGCACACACCAGTGGTCTCCTGCACTCAGTTTGGAAAAATATGCAAAAATTGAATGAATTTTATTGTTCATTTTATTACGTATTTTAATGATTCAAAAATCACCAAAATTAAATTTTGGCACATTTTTTCAAACTGAGTGCTGTAGTATAACCAGCAGGAGATCACTGATGTATTCAGTAACTTTTGTGTCACCACACCTGAATTTACTGAATATTTTTCTGGTGTCTCTTTTCGTTTTTGCACTTGATGGTCCTGATGCCTCTGTTTCTCTGCTGCCTGCTCATTCAGATCAATGATATTTTTTCAGCTCAGAGGACGACTCATATGGATAAAAATAAGGTTGCAGTTTATCGCCTACCTTCCTGAGGTTAGAACTAGTGTTGTTTGTTTTTCTACAACGTTTCTCTTCAGATGTATTGAGCTGTGAACTTCCAATCTGTGAATATCTTTCTACCTTCAGTCTCCCGTGGAGGTTTCTGTCCTCTCTGAGTTTGATGTCTATGTTAGTGTTTGACAGGTGGACAGTCAAATGGAAATGGACTGCATTTATATCGCGCTTTTCCATCTGCATCAGACGCTCAAAGCGCTTTACAATAATGCCTCACATTCACCCTGATGTCAGGGTGCTGCCATACAAGGCGCTCACTACACACCAGGAGCAATAGGGGATTAAAGGCCTTGCCCAAGGGCCCTTAGTGATTTTCCAGTCAGGCGGGGATTTGAACCCATGATCTTCTGGACTCAAGCCCAACACCTTAACCACCAGGTGTTTCACAGTCCCAGTCAAACACCTGTCACTGTCCCCGGAGCAGGACACGCACAGCGCGGGACCAGGCGGGTCACACCAGTAGTGAGAGCTGCTCAGGGCTCAGCTCACCACCTCACCGGCTGTACTGCTCCCCTCTCCCCCCCCCCCCCCCTCCCACACACACACACACACACACACACACACACACACACACACACACACACACACACACACACACACACACACACACAAACCAAAAAAAAAATCATTTTGCACTGACAGGGTTTACAATCAAGATTTCCTGCAGTAATCGATGCAGAAACTGAAATCCATAAACTACTGAAACTGAGAAAAAAACATATATATCATGAATGATATATACGTTTTGTGAGACCTTTGTTCACATTTTGGGAGATATTTTTTCAGTATTCACATTTTGCAATTAATGGTTTGCAGATAATTCACGATTTGCAGCTGATTCACTCCAATAAGAGTTGATTTTACACTGTGACAGAATTGATTTAGCACCATGATAGAGTATATTTAACTGTATTTGGACTGGGACCAAATTTTATCCCAGCACAGTACTCTGCAAAATTTACTGTGCATCCTCTATGTGGTATCTATGACCCTTCCTGGCCTAAACACTAGTTCACTAGCAGAGGACTTGATCTGCTGATCTAATTCCTCCTGTTAGTACTTTAAGGCTACCTGTGTCCTTCATCAGCATGGTCTCAGTCCACCCAGCTTTAAATGGGTACTGGCCTTGTCTGGGCAGTAAACTGTGATGGACTGTTGTCACTCCAGTTGGTGTCTTCCTCGTCATGCTGCGATAACTGGACATCAGTGCCGACATGACACATTATAGGCATTAGTAATGATTATTTTGTTTCCTAATGACAATTTGCAACCCAACCGGTGGAGTCGGTCAGTTGATCAGTCTGTTATTCAGTGGATTTGTCTCTTTCACAGTGTGGGTCATTCTTGATTTTAAATTGCTAACACAGTATAAAACTGGAGCACCGCACTCAGAGTGGAAACCTCCACCAACACTAGCTTCCAATTCCACAAATTTCTACCTCCAAGTAAGGGATTCTGTCATAGAACCCATTTCTCTTTATGGTTGTGAGGTCAGGGCCCGCTCGCCAACCAAGATTTAGCAAAATGGGACAAACACCAAATTGAGACTCTGCATGCAGAATTCTGCAAATCCATCCTGCAGGTCAACAGAAAACACAGAACAGTGCAACCTGTGCAGAATTAGGACGATATCCACTAATTATTAAAGTTCAAAAGAGAGCAATTAAATTTTATCACCACCTTAAAATAGTGACCCCAGTACGCTCCATAAAAAAGCCCTGATCCACAGGAGACTGTAGAGAGACGTCCCCTCAGCCAGCAGGTTCTAGGACTCTACACAAACACAAGCAGAGCCACCAAATACAAACCCTGTTAGACTAAAACAAATGATGTTAAAACAAAAAGAAAACTATGTGACACAATGGAAAAAAATCAACCAAAAACCAGAGTAAACTTGAATGCTGTTTGGCACGAAACAGACAGAACTCAGTGGCAGAATACCTGAGCACTGTGACCAACCCAAAGCTCAGGAAATCCTCGACCATGTACAGACTCAGTGAGCACAGCCTGGCCGTGGAGAAAGGTCGCCACAGACAGACCTGGCTCCCCAGAGAACACAGACTGTGACAGACCCACTGCTCACAACACCAGGTGGAGAGCGAGCTGCACTTCCTGACCACCTGCCTGCTGCACCAAGACATCAGAGACACGAACAGAGACACAGATCACAAACACACAAACAGACTTTGACAGCACGACCAACATCGACAAACTTCGCTATCTGTTGGCTGAAGTACAACAATGTGCAAACACAGCAGCAAGGTTTGTGAGCCGCTGTGAGAAGAAAAGGAGGAGCAACAGACATAAACCGCAGTAAACCCAAAACAAGAGATTAAACTGCTACGTCACTTTATCTACCTATAACATAACACATTTTATAGGATAGTATATTTTTACACAGAAAACACTATTTTTTACTATTATTTCAATCCCACATCGCCTGTTTATTATTTACTGGAGAACAGGGGTGGGCAACCTGTTCCAGAAAGGGCCAAGAGGGTGCAGGTTTTCTTTGCAGCC
Source organism: Thalassophryne amazonica (assembly GCF_902500255.1). NCBI lineage: Eukaryota > Metazoa > Chordata > Actinopteri > Batrachoidiformes > Batrachoididae > Thalassophryne > Thalassophryne amazonica. The sequence continues at coordinate 2,004,305 of NC_047122.1, forward strand.
ACTGATTCCACCAGGTGATTTCACTGATTAACTGATTCCATCTGCTCAAAGTGATATTAATCAGTGAAATCACCTGGTGGAATCAGTGGCTGCAAAGAAAACCTGCACCCTCTTGGCCCTTTCTGGAACAAGTTGCCCACCGCTGTTGTGGAATATTGTTGACTGTATGTACATCTTCTTCATTTTTATTTTTATTTGTTGATATACGTAACACTTGCTTTGACAATGTAAACGTATGTTTCCCATGTCAATAAAGCACCATTGAAATGAAAATGAAATTAAATGACACACACACACACAAACTGTACATTTACAGCTTCCTCTGTGCTGCTGTTCAGGTTCTGTTGGGTTTTTATTCACACAGTGAACTCGGAGCCTCAGTGAACCTGACACACTCTTACACACTCTTGCATAATCCACTGGAAGACACGTCTGATTGGAGATGCATCACAAGTCATTTCACTGCACACAGTGCCACCTTATGGCCTGATAGAGAACATGTGTAGAGGCTTCATTTAGGTCTGAGGCTAAACGGCCTCCGTTTGTGGAAATGTTTGAAATGTAAGGTTTTTAGTTTGTGACTAACGTCTTAAAGGGGCCTCACACACATTTTCAGTCTCCATGAGCCGCATGCACAAAACTATGGAGAATCACATCAAAAACTGTGGATGCACAAGGGCAGAAATGTGCATTCTTGAAGCTGTGTGGTCACACACGTGCACAATCCACTCCCATCTTCAGGAGGAAGACATGCCTTGAAGAAAAATTTAAAAAATGACCCAACCACGGTCAAAACAGTTTATTTGATATACTGCACCGATTGTGAAATTGAGACCTCCTTGGAGAAGGAATTAGGCTTCATTTGGTCACATGTGTACAGCTGCAACTATTTTGTTTGGTGTGGTCTTGATTTCATTTGTTCATGTTCATCCATTCCAGGGTTTCAGGCCTGAAACGCTAAAACATTTACCACTTTGTAATGTTGCCATTCCTTCTCACAACACTTGAAAAACATCTCGGCAATGATGATACAAGTGATGAAGACTTTCAGGAGTTTTTTCCCCCATTCTTCCTGTAAACACTGTAAGCCCTCTGAGGTCCAGGACTATTTTCTACATTTAACCATATTCAATTAAATTTATTTAATTGTATTTATATGGAGCTAAATCACAACAAAGCTAGCTCAAGACACTTTCATACATGTAAGCTCTAACCTTACCAAACCCCCTGAGCAAGAATACAGGTGACAGAGGTAAGAAAAAACTCCCTCTGGCTTTTTTGAGGAAGAAACCTCAAGCAGACCAGACTCAGAGGGGTGACCCACTACTTAGACCAAACTTAAGCTGCGTTCACAACGGGCGCGACGCGAGCGACTGCAGCCACAGGTTGCCATGTAATCCCCATGTAAGGACGCGTTTTGGCACCAAACCGCGCAGCGCGACGCAATGGAGGCGAGTGAAGCGATGCGAGTGAAGCAATTTTGAGCATTTTGCGCATTTGTGGCGCGATATTGCGTCATGTCACGTCGCGTTGCCCTCCTCCCCAAGTTCAAAAATCTGAACTTTTTCGTCTCGTCGCGCTGCGATGACCAATCAGGGACTGAATATGTAGTGACGTGGAGATATCTGGAGTTTGACTGAAGATGTGAACATGTCCTGTGTCTGGTAGCAGCCTGTGAGCAGGACTTATGTCTCTTTTGTCCTTTATTTCACAATCATGACAGAGTTTTTGGAGCGAACAGCAGCATCACAGCAGCGGGGAGCGGTGCACAAATCATCCTGGAGATTATTTTACTTATGAACTACACAGCTGTATAATAAAGCAAATGGTGACTGGTTTCTAAACACAATTATGACAGAGTTTTTGGAGCGAGCAGCAGCCCTACTTGCAGCAGCGGGAGTGGAGCTTTTTCCTGTTCTTTTCTTTTACGTGCGCGCGCAAGCGAATCATCTGTAGAGAATATTTTCTTAATTAACTACACAGATGTATAATAAAACAAATGGTGACTGGTTTCTAAACACAATTATGACAGAGTTTTTTGGGGGAAGAGTGAGCTGCAGCAAGCAGCAGAGTTTCTTTCTTTTTTTTTTTTTAATTGTTTACATGTGCGCGTGCGAACGGGACAGTTGATCCTCAAACTGGGTCCCGCAGAGGTGGAAGGACCGCTGAAAGCGGCCGTCACCAGACTGAACTCCTGCAGCAAATAATGATACTCTGTATTGGGAGCTTTCCACAGCAACTCGCTCCATGTGATCAGGTCCGTCATGTTAACTTGACTGACAACCGGAGCCGGCGAGCGGAATGGAAGCTCCTCCTATTTGATGATGCACCAGGGCGAATTTTCACAGCAAAAGTCCACCCAAGCAGAGTGACACACCGGGCGAAGGAGGCGCATCCGTCGCCTGGCGACCCACGCAAATTTGTAGCGTCTGATCGCGCCCGGTGTGAACGCGGCATTACAGTTACAAGGTTTTTACAAAAGATGAGAAAAAACACTCAGTTATCAAAGTATAAATGACAAATCTTGGTGCAGTGTCTCAAGTTTCAGCTGTTGAAGACTTCTGATAGACATCAAATGCCAATTTGAGGTTAGACTGGTCCACTGGAAGCAGTGCCAGCCTCTGGGAACACAGTGACAGCAACTTGGACAGAGAGAAAAAGAGGAGAACCAGTTGACCAGCGATAACAGTACCTATGGCATTAGTTCACCAGCAGTAAATCAACAGAGAACCAAATCAATCAATCAATCAACTTTTTTCTTATATAGCGCCAAATCACAACAAACAGTTGCCCCAAGGCGCTCCATATTGTAAGGCAAGGCCATACAATAATTATGAAAAACACCAACGGTCAAAACGACCCCCTATGAGCAAGCACTTGGCAACAGTGGGAAGGAAAAACTCCCTTTTAACAGGAAGAAACCTCCAGCAGAACCAGGCTCAGGGAGGGGCAGTCTTCTGCTGAGACTGGTTGGGGCTGAGGGAAAAAACCAGGAAAAAGACATGCTGTGAAGGGGGGCAGAGATCGATCACTAATGATTAAATGCAGAGTGATGCATACGGAGCAAAAAGAGAAAGAAACAGTGCATCATGGGAACCCCCCCCACAATCTACGTCTAAAGCAGCATAACCAAGGGATGGTCCAGGGTCACCCGATCCAGCCCTAACTATAAGCTTTAGCGAAAAGGAAAGTTTTAAGCCTAATCTTAAAAGTAGAGAGGGTATCTGTCTCCCTGATCTGAATTGGGAGCTGGTTCCACAGGAGAGGAGCCTGAAAGCTGAAGGCTCTGCCTCCCATTCTACTCTTACAAACCCTAGGAACTACAAGTAAGCCCGCAGTCTGAGAGCGAAGCGCTCTAATGGGGTAATATGGTACTACGAGGTCCCTAAGATAAGATGGGACCTGATTATTCAAAACCTTATAAGTAAGAAGAAGAATTTTAAATTCTATTCTAGAATTAACAGGAAGCCAATGAAGAGAGGCCAACACGAGTGAGATATGCTCTCTCCTGCTAGTCCCCGTCAGTACTCTAGCTGCAGCATTCTGAACCAACTGAAGGCTTTTTAGGGAACTTTTAGGACAACCTGATAATAATGAATTACAATAGTCCAGCCTAGAGGAAATAAATGCATGAATTAGTTTTTCAGCATCACTCTGAGACAAGACCTTTCTGATTTTAGAGATATTGCGTAAATGCAAAAAGGCAGTCCTACATATTTGTTTAATATGCGCTTTGAATGACAAGTCCTGATCAAAAATGACTCCAAGATTTCTCACAGTATTACTAGAGATCAGGGAAATGCCATCCAGAGTAACGATCTGGTTAGACACCATGCTGCTAAGATTTGTGGGGCCAAGTACAATAACTTCAGTTTTATCTGAGTTTAAAAGCAGGAAATTAGAGGTCATCCATGTCTTTATGTCTGTAAGACAATCCTGCAGTTTAACTAATTGGTGTGTATCCTCTGGCTTCATGGATAGATAAAGCTGGGTATCATCTGCGTAACAATGAAAATTTAAGCAATACCGTCTAATAATACTGCCTAAGGGAAGTATGTATAAAGTGAATAAAATTGGTCCTAGCACAGAACCTTGTGGAACTCCATAATTAACTTTAGTCTGTGAAGAAGATTCCCCATTTACATGAACAAACTGTAATCTATTAGATAAATATGATTCAAACCACCGCAGCGCAGTGCCTTTAATACCTATGGCATGCTCTAATCTCTGTAATAAAATTTTATGGTCAACAGTATCAAAAGCAGCACTGAGGTCCAACAGAACAAGCACAGAGATAAGTCCACTGTCCGAAGCCATAAGAAGATCATTTGTAACCTTCACTAATGCTGTTTCTGTACTATGATGAATTCTAAAACCTGACTGAAACTCTTCAAATAGACCATTCCTCTGCAGGTGATCAGTTAGCTGTTTTACAACTACCCTTTCAAGAATCTTTGAGAGAAAAGGAAGGTTGGAAATTGGCCTATAATTAGCTAAGATAGCTGGGTCAAGTGATGGCTTTTTAAGTAATGGTTTAATTACTACCACCTTAAAGGCCTGTGGTACATAACCAACTAACAAAGATAGATTGATCATATTTAAGATTGAAGCATTAAATAATGGTAGGACTTCCTTGAGCAGCCTGGCAGGAATGGGGTCCAATAAACATGCCGATGGTTTGGACGAAGCAACCAATGAAAATAACTCAGACAGAACAATCGGAGAGAAAGAGTCTAACCAAATACCGGCATCACTGAAAGCAGCCAAAGATAACGATACATCTTTGGGATGGTTATGAGTAATTTTTTCTCTAATAGTCAAAATTTTGTTAGCAAAGAAAGTCATGAAGTCATTACTAGTTAAAGTTAATGGAATACTCAGCTCAATAGAGCTCTGACTCTTTGTCAGCCTAGCTACAGTGCTGAAAAGAAACCTGAGGTTATTCTTATTTTCTTCAATTAGTGATGAGTAGAAAGATGTCCTAGCTTTACGGAGGGCTTTTTTATAGAGCAACAAACTCTTTTTCCAGGCTAAGTGAAGATCTTCTAAATTAGTGAGACACCATTTCCTCTCCAACTTACGGGTTATCTGATTTAAGCTACGAGTTTGTGAGTTATACCACGGAGTCAGACAGTTCTGATTTAAAGCTCTCTTTTTCAGAGGAGCTACAGCATCCAAAGTTGTCTTCAAAGAGGATGTAAAACTATTGACGAGATACTCTATCTCACTTACAGAGTTTAGGTAGCTACTCTGCTCTGTGTTGGTATATGACATTAGAGAACATAAAGAAGGAATCATATCCTTAAACCTAGTTACAGCGCTTTCTGAAAGACTTCTAGTGTAATGAAACTTATTCCCCACTGCAGGGTAGTCCATCAGGGTAAATGTAAATGTTATTAAAAAATGATCAGACAGAAGGGAGTTTTCAGGGAATACTGTTAAGTCTTCTATTTCCATACCATAAGTCAGAACAAGATCTAAGATATGATTAAAGTGGTGGGTGGACTCATTTAGTTTTTGAGCAAAGCCGATAGAGTCTAATAATAGATTAAATGCAGTGTTGAGGCTGTCATTCTCAGCATCTGTGTGGATATTAAAATCGCCCACTATAATTATCTTATCTGAGCTAAGCACTAAGTCAGACAAAAGGTCTGAAAATTCACAGAGAAACTCACAGTACCGTCTCTACGGGGATTGTTATGTGTCGGACGCAGCTCGGAGAACTGACCAGCGTTTGAAGGACCCAGTATGAAATAAGCAGAGCACGGTACAAAGGCTAACTGAATTTAATACATAACAGTGATACATAAAAATACAAAAGAAAGTGCGGTCTGGCGTGGTGCGCTCCCAGCAGCGCTAACGGTCCGGAGCCAGAAGCTGTTCGGACTCAAGGACCCCGCCGACACCCCCCAGGTGGCCGCAACAAACCGAGTCTGTGAAAGAAGGAACCATTATGTGAGTCCACACTCTACACACAGAGAGAACACTTAAAGGTGTACAAACAGCAAACACTTCCTGGCTTGATTACTAATCAACTTCCCAACCTGCAGGCATGGAACATCCAGTTCACAAAACTCCACTGCAGTGGAAGTCGATACATGACTAACATACAGCTCAATATAATAAAGGTGTGAGGGACACCACATTTACTGACTGTATAAATGTTAGTCACAAAATCTAACGTACCTCAGGAAGTGTGCTGACGAGCGTGAGACCTCACCCCCTCCTCTTTCACAGACCGTGCATCAAACCTGGACGTTCTCTGCATCCATTGATGATGAGATGGCTCCCGAGACGACGATCTCACCCGTCTGGTCACAAGGTCGAGTCTCTGGCAAATACACACTGTGCACTCCAGTCTTAAATGCCACCATGTTCGAATCCATGCAGATGCACCACAGCTGTGAGTCCTGATGAGCCGCAGGTGATCAGCCTCAGGTGATCAGGGTGAGGTCCTGATAAATTCAGCAACACAGCCACTCAGTTCCAAATGCAAACCACCTGGAAGGAGAAGCAAAGGACAGAAACAAAAAGGCAGCCAGGCCCCCCCAGCCATATAACAGGGATGGGGTAATGAGGGGATGGCAGGGGGAGAGAAGCTGCAGAGAGGTGTGTAAGACCACAGCTCTGCCTCCTGGTCCCAAACCTGGATAGTCACAGTTTGGAGGATCCAAGATTTCTAGAAATGAGAGCTGCTCCATCTAAAGTGGGATGGATGCCGTCTCTCCTAACAAGACCAGGTTTTCCCCAGAAGCTTTGCCAATTATCAATGAAGCCCACCTCATTTTTTGGACACCACTCAGACAGCCAGCAATTCAAGGAGAACATGCGGCTAAACATGTCACTCCCGGTCTGATTGGGGAGGGGCCCAGAGAAAACAACAGAGTCCGACATTGTTTTTGCAAAGTTACACACCGATTTAATGTTAATTTTAGTGACCTCCGATTGGCGTAACCGGGTGTCATTACTGCCGACGTGAATTACAATCTTACCAAATTTACGCTTAGCCTTAGCCAGCAATTTCAAATGTCCTTCGATGTCACCTGCTCTGGCCCCCGGAAGACAATTGACAATGGTTGCTGGTGTCGCTAACTTCACATTTCTCAAAACAGAGTCGCCAATAACCAGAGTTTGATCCTCGGCGAGTGTATCGTCGAGTGGGGAAAAACGGTTAGAGATGTGAACGGGTTGACGGTGTACACGGGGCTTCTGTTTAGGGCTACGCTTCCTCCTCACAGTCACCCAGTCAGCCTGCTTTCCCGACTGCCCGGGATCTGCCAGGGGGGAACTAGCGGCGGCTAAGCTACCTTGGTCCGCACCGACTACAGGGGCCTGGCTAGCTGTAGAATTTTCCACGGTGCGGAGCCGAGTCTCCAATTCGCCCAGCTTGGCCTCCAAAGCTACGAATAAGCTGCACTTATTACAAGTACCGTTACTGCTAAAGGAGGCCGAGGAATAACTAAACATTTCACACCCAGAGCAGAAAAGTACGGGAGAGACAGGAGAAGCCGCCATGCTAAATCGGCTAAGAGCTAGTAGCTACCCAACCTAGCGGATTCCCAAAAACACACAAAGTGAATAATGTGTAAATAATTTAAAGGTGATTCAGCAGAAGGAATGCTTTAGTTAAGGCACCAGACAGGCCATGAAGCAGCACAGGCAACGCACGACAACAGCGAACGCACGACAACAGCGAACGCACGACAACGGTGCTAAAATAAAATAAAAATCAACTAAACACGCTGTGGAGCAGCACAGATAACGCACGACAACAGTGCTAAAAGAGAAAAAAATAAAATAAAATAAAATAAAAAAAATAAAAACGAAAGCATTAGCTAGCTAGTTAGCTTGCCAACGCTGATGAAAGTTAGCTGATAAAAGTGCTCCGTCGCGATGTTTCGACCGTTAGAGGTCTTCCTTAGGCGTTGGAGCACAGTAAAAAAGTAAAAAAAAAAGTAAAAAGGTAAAAAAGTAAAAAAGTCTTGAAAAAGACTGTTAATTCAAGTCCAAAGCAGCAGGTAGCAGTCTCTGTGTAAAGGAGGCCGAGGAATAACTAAACAGAGAACACTAATGAGATCACCGGCAGCTAGAAGTGTAGGTCACTAAGGTCCCCTTCACACGTAACATAAAAATGGGCAAAAGAAGCAGAAACTGGCCAAAAAACTGTCAACAAAAAAACGAAATGGGGAACCGTGAAACATTTCACCTGCTGTCTGGAGGGACACACAGTCCAACAGACGTGCACAATACTGCTGCAACGGTTTTGTGCATGCTTGTGCACGTGCACGAATAGAGTGCAAGCACCTGGCACGAGTGGCACCACATCGTGCCGCTGCTGTGGTGGGGGGGACCACACACCAAAAAAAAAAAAAAAAAAAACGCAATTTCTAATATTTAATCCCTCTTATCAAGTGGACAATACAAGTATGATCCTTATGCTCCTCTGTATATGACCCATGGTCATAGATGTACAGTCATGAAATGACATGAATGAAGCAGTGCACTCTTATCATGTCCACATCTACTGGCCCGGCGTGTCCAGCAGGCCCTGCACCTGAGTCCAGCAAGCGGCATGCCGAAGGACACCGAGTCCTGTGGACCATAGTTCGTGGGTGACGTGACATTCAGATCACCAGCTGAGTGTACACATGATCAAATGGTTCTTTTCACCTGGCACAGCCTGCTGATGTGCACGCTGTGCAGTCGCTCCAGCCCACTGCAAAGGAGATATATGTTTTTATGAATTTCCATGTGAGGACAGCATGCACACTTACACGCCTCACAGTGGAGAATTATAAGGTCATGTCCTTCATAATGGCAGCCTTATTGTCTCCTGAAGGTGAAATGCCCTGCTCTTCCCCCAGAAGGATCTACAGCCTTGGTGAAGGAATTTGGCTCCACCTTCTTATCTATCTACCCCCCGCTCCAGCCTGCTGTTGCCTAGCAAGGCCAGACTTTATGCACACATGGACAGAAACTGACGCAAAGTTAACTCATCTGCACACGAAGCATGTCTCCCTCCCTCCATCCCTACTACCCCCCTTCTGTTTTTCCACTCCCCTCACCCTGGCCTCCTCCCTGGCACCCTGGAGACAGCACGGCTTTTGCTGCTGCAGCCTTCAACTCCCCAACCTGGGCGGTGCAGGCTCCCCTGCTGCAGCCTTCACCCACTTTGCCTCAATTTGGATGACGGACTGCGTCAAGTTTAGTGCACATCAACAATGTCAAATTTATATGTGTTGTCTTTAATTCTGATGTGTGACATTATTATGTTCAACTCTTGCTTGCCTCTACTGGTGGTTAGGCCTCTACTGGTGGTTGGCTCTCACTGCGGTATTGTATCACTTCCTGTTCCGGAGCACAGCGGTGTTTTTCTGTATCTGTTAGCTGTTTAATCTGCGCAGTTAGATTGATCTAGTTATCTAGATTACGATTTGTTTCCCAGTGTAATCTTCACGTGCCTTAACTAAAGCACTCCTTCTGCTGAATCACCTCTAAATTATTTACACATTATTCACTTTGCGTGTTTTTAGGAATCCGCTAGCTTAGCGTAGCTACTAGCTCTTAGCCGATTTAGCATGGCAGCTTCTCCTGTCTCTCCCGCACTTTTCTGCTCTGGGTGTGAAATGTTTAGTTATTCCTCGGCCTCCTTTAGCAGTAACGGTACTTGTAATAAGTGTAGCTTATTCGTAGCTTTGGAGGCCAGGCTGGGCGAATTGGAGACTCGGCTCCGCACCGTGGAAAATTCTACAGCTAGCCAGGCCCCTGTAGTCGGTGCGGACCAAGGTAGCTTAGCCGCCGTTAGTTACCCCCTGGCAGATCCCGAGCAGCCGGGAAAGCAGGCTGACTGGGTGACTGTGAGGAGGAAGCGTAGCCCTAAACAGAAGCCCTGTGTACACCGCCAACCCGTTCACATCTCTAACCGTTTTTCCCCACTCGACAACACACCCACCGAGGATCAAACTCTGGTTATTGGCGACTCTGTTTTGCGAAATGTGAAGTTAGCGACACCAGCAACCATAGTCAATTGTCTTCCAGGGGCCAGAGCAGGCGACATTGAAGGAAATTTGAAACTGCTGGCTAAGGCTAAGCATAAATTTGGTAAGATTGTAATTCACGTCGGCAGTAATGACACCCGGTTACGCCAATCGGAGGTCACTAAAATTAACATTAAATCGGTGTGTAACTTTGCAAAAACAATGTCGGACTCTGTAGTTTTCTCTGGGCCCCTCCCCAATCAGACCGGGAGTGACATGTTTAGCCGCATGTTCTCCTTGAATTGCTGGCTGTCTGAGTGGTGTCCAAAAAATGAGGTGGGCTTCATAGATAATTGGCAAAGCTTCTGGGGAAAACCTGGTCTTGTTAGGAGAGACGGCATCCATCCCACTTTGGATGGAGCAGCTCTCATTTCTAGAAATCTGGCCAATTTTCTTAAATCCTCCAAACCGTGACTATCCAGGGTTGGGACCAGGAAGCAGAGTTGTAGTCTTACACACTTCTCTGCAGCTTCTCTCCCCCTGCCATCCCCTCATTACCCCATCCCCGTAGAGACGGTGCCTGCTCCCAGACTACCAATAACCAGCAAAAATCTATTTAAGCATAAAAATTCAAAAAGAACCTTCAACTGCACTACAGACTAAAACAGTTAAATGTGGTCTATTAAACATTAGGTCACTCTCTTCTAAGTCCCTGTTGGTAAATGATATAATAATTGATCAACATATTGATTTATTCTGCCTTACAGAAACCTGGTTACAGCAGGATGAATATGTTAGTTTAAATGAGTCAACACCCCCGAGTCACACTAACTGTCAGAATGCTCGTAGCACGGGCCGGGGCGGAGGATTAGCAGCAATCTTCCATTCCAGCTTATTAATTAATCAAAAACCCAGACAGAGCTTTAATTCATTTGAAAGCTTGACTCTTAGTCTTGTCCATCCAAATTGGAAGTCCCAAAAACCAGTTTTATTTGTTATTATCTATCGTCCACCTGGTCGTTACTGTGAGTTTCTCTGTGAATTTTCAGACCTTTTGTCTGACTTAGTGCTTAGCTCAGATAAGATAATTATAGTGGGCGATTTTAACATCCACACAGATGCTGAGAATGACAGCCTCAACACTGCATTTAATCTATTATTAGACTCTATTGGCTTTGCTCAAAAAGTAAATGAGTCCACCCACCACTTTAATCATATCTTAGATCTTGTTCTGACTTATGGTATGGAAATAGAAGACTTAACAGTATTCCCTGAAAACTCCCTTCTGTCTGATCATTTCTTAATAACATTTACATTTACTCTGATGGACTACCCAGCAGTGGGGAATAAGTTTCATTACACTAGAAGTCTTTCAGAAAGCGCTGTAACTAGGTTTAAGGATACGATTCCTTCTTTATGTTCTCTAATGCCATATACCAACACAGTGCAGAGTAGCTACCTAAACTCTGTAAGTGAGATAGAGTATCTCGTCAATAGTTTTACATCCTCATTGAAGACAACTTTGGATGCTGTAGCTCCTCTAAAAAAAGAGAGCTTTAAATCAGAAGTGCCTGACTCCGTGGTATAACTCACAAACTCGTAGCTTAAAGCAGATAACCCTTGTCTTACAGACATAAAGACATGGATGACCTCTAATTTCCTGCTTTTAAACTCAGATAAAACTGAAGTTATTGTACTTGGCCCCACAAATCTTAGAAACATGGTGTCTAACCAGATCCTTACTCTGGATGGCATTACCCTGACCTCTAGTAATACTGTGAGAAATCTTGGAGTCATTTTTGATCAGGATATGTCATTCAAAGCGCATATTAAACAAATATGTAGGACTGCTTTTTTGCATTTACGCAATATCTCTAAAATCAGAAAGGTCTTGTCTCAGAGTGATGCTGAAAAACTAATTCATGCATTTATTTCCTCTAGGCTGGACTACTGTAATTCATTATTATCAGGTTGTCCTAAAAGTTCCCTAAAAAGCCTTCAGTTAATTCAAAATGCTGCAGCTAGAGTACTGACGGGGACTAGAAGGAGAGAGCATATCTCACCCATATTGGCCTCTCTTCATTGGCTTCCTGTTAATTCTAGAATAGAATTTAAAATTCTTCTTCTTACTTATAAGGTTTTGAATAATCAGGTCCCATCTTATCTTAGGGACCTCGTAGTACCATATCACCCCAATAGAGCGCTTCGCTCTCAGACTGCAGGCTTACTTGTAGTTCCTAGGGTTTGTAAGAGTAGAATGGGAGGCAGAGCCTTCAGCTTTCAGGCTCCTCTCCTGTGGAACCAGCTCCCAATTCAGATCAGGGAGACAGACACCCTCTCTACTTTTAAGATTAGGCTTAAAACTTTCCTTTTTGCTAAAGCTTATAGTTAGGGCTGGATCAGGTGACCCTGAACCATCCCTTAGTTATGCTGCTATAGACGTAGACTGCTGGGGGGTTCCCATGATGCACTGTTTCTTTCTCTTTTTGCTCTGTATGCACCACTCTGCATTTAATCATTAGTGATTGATCTCTGCTCCCCTCCACAGCATGTCTTTTTCCTGGTTCTCTCCCTCAGCCCCAACCAGTCCCAGCAGAAGACTGCCCCTCCCTGAGCCTGGTTCTGCTGGAGGTTTCTTCCTGTTAAAAGGGAGTTTTTCCTTCCCACTGTAGCCAAGTGCTTGCTCACAGGGGGTCGTTTTGACCGTTGGGGTTTTACATAATTATTGTATGGCCTTGCCTTACAATATAAAGCGCCGTGGGGCAACTGTTTGTTGTGATTTGGCGCTATATAAAAAAATTGATTGATTGATTGATTGATTGAACTAGTAATGTAAACGCAATTTCATTGCTGTTGCACTCGTGTAATCACAATGACAATAAATCTCATCTCATCTCTCATCTCATCTCATAACACAGTATGTGTTCTCCAACTGTGACTTCCAGGTCCACACATCTCAACAGCAGAGGCTTGCATGGACATGCCCAGCTTTTCGATCAGTGCACAGAACAAAGTGTCACTCTGTTTCTTTGTTCTGTGATTATTTATTTTTGTTATTTGTTATGTAATTATGTGTGTAGTTATTGTAGTATTTAATTATATACTTGTCCCGGCTGTGTTCTCTGTGTTTTTAATTTAACACGTCGCGTGCACTGAGCTATCATTCCCACTGTCAGAGAGTGGCTGGCTGGTGATTAGCTGAGAGGTACCTTGCCATGCTGTGTGCGCCCAGACGTGACTGGCCAGTCACTATGTGATCATGTCTGTACATAATTAGCAGCATGTCATGCAAGTGTGCCCCCCCCCTCCGCAAGTGGGGTGCATGACACACGCATGCCACATATGTTGGGGAAGGGGGAGTCGACACACATGCATGCCACATGTGTTGAGTGGGGGGCTGACACACTGGGACACCACATGTGTTGGGGGGCACACTTGCTTGACATATGTGTTGCTTGGTAATGACATACTTGTGGGGCGCTTAGAAATTTCCACAGAGAGCTCCAATGTGGTCATCTGCACTCCACTCCAGTTGAAATCATGCAGAGAGTGGGAATAGCCCCACCTTTTCTAAGTGCCCAGCGAGAGGTGTTGGATGTTCGTGTGTGGCACCTGCAGAGGTGTCAAATCCAGCTTCAGAAAATAAAAACCCTCCCATGTGTTGCTTCTACCTCTGCACCTAAAACAGATGATCTCAATAATTAGCTCATCCACCTGCCTGAAGAGCTGAACTAATTACAATCAGCTGGTTTATTAGGAAGATGGAACAAATATGTGGCTGGACTTTTACTTTCTGAAGCTGGATTTGACACTTCTGGGCACCTGGAATTTGGCCGACACCTCCCGAGAAGTGGTTGAATGGGCACTCCCAGGGTACTCACTATCTTGCAGCCGCTGGTGTGCGCGAATCGTTGTGGCGACAGCTCTACGAGGCATTTCAGGCGGCCCTGTGTTATGTGTCAAGGGGCCCTAACAGACCTAGAATTTAGATATAGTGAGGCTGAGACCTGTTCCGTTGTTAAAGATAAGATTTAAGAGGAGAGACAACATAATTCCATACTACATCAGTATGCTAGTCATACAAGAGGGAGAATAGATGCGTCTTTAGTCTGGACTTGAATGAATCGACAAAATCAGACAGTTTTATCTTGGCAGTGAGATCATTCCACAGGACAGGTGCATTATAAGACAAGGCTCTGTGGCCTGCTGACTTTTATAGATAGACAAACGCATTCACTCTCACACACACATCTTTCTCTGATGAACATTATTTTTAAACATTCCAATAATTATCTCATGCCTTTGTTGATCAACTGGAGATCTTCTGACCACCTTTGGTCCTCAAAGTCTTAGCCTTTTATGGATATTGCTTTGTACCAAGCCATTATTACGGTCACCTGTTGACATCACCAGTTTGAAATAACATAATTATTTAATTTTTTAAGCTCATTACTATCCCTAAATTGCTCCATCCCAGCACTTTTTGGAATGCGTGGCTGACCTGAAATTTAAGAGTCAATAGATATTTATGAAAAAGGAAGAAAAACCCTCTGGTTATGCTTTGTATTGGATGGTCTGGTTTTGCATGGTGTTGGGCACTCTGGGTGTTCATTCTTGTGTTTGGGCCCTCAAGTTATGTGTCTTGTGTTGGGCCCTCTGTGTTTTGTTTCTTGTGTTAGGCCCTCTCTTTTTGATTCTTGTGTTGGACTCTATGGTTTTTGCTTCTTGTATTGGGGGATCCAGTTTTGCATCTTGTGTTAAATGGTAAATGGACTGCATTTATATAGCGCTTTTCCATCTGCATCAGACGCTCAAAGCTCTTTACAATTATGCCTCACATTCACCCCGATGTCAGGGTGCTGCCATACAAGGCGCTCACTACACACCGGGAGCAATAGGGGATTAAAGACCTTGCCCAAGGGCCCTTAGTGATTTTCCAGTCAGGCGGGTATTTGAACCGAGGATCTTCTGGTCTCAAGCCCAACACCTTAACCACTAGAACATCACCTCCCCCTGTTTGTCCCTCTTCTTGTTTTGGGCTTCCTGGTTTTGATTCTCATGCTGGAACCTCTGGTTTCTGCATCTTGTGTTGGACCCTCTGGCTTTTGCATCTTTTGTTTGCATCTTCTGTTGGACCCTCTGATTTTTGCATCCTGTGTTGGACCCTCTGGTCTTATGTCTTGTGTTACACGCTCTGGTTTTGTGTCTCTGTGTTTTGAGTCTTGTGCAGGACCATCTGGTCTTGCTTCTGTATTGGACCCTCTGGTTTTTACATCTTGTGTTGGAAGATTGTGTTGGAAGTTGCTCCCCCGGGCGCCTAAAGGCGACTTCTGCTCCTAACTGGCAATTAGGATGGGTTAAATGCAGTAGACACATTTCATTGTGCAGAGAACATGTTCCTATGTGCATATGACAATAAAATTCTCTTGAATCTTGAATCTTGAACCTCTGGTTTTTGTGTGTTGTGGTGGACCCTCTGGTTTTTGTGTGTTGTGTTGTACCCTCTCATCTTGTGTCTTGTGTTAGACCCTTTGGTTTTTGAGTCCTGTGTTGTTGGGTCCTCTGGTTTTTGTATCTTGTGGCGGGTCCTCTGGTTTATGTATCTTGTGTAGGGTCCTCTGTGTTTTGCATCTTGTGTCGAACCCTCTGGTCTTGCGTCTTCGTGTTAGACCTTCTGTTTTGTGTGTCTTTTTGTGTCTTGTGTTGGGTTCTTTGTGTTTTGTGTCTTGTGTTGGGCCCTTTGTGTTTGTTCTTTGGGGTTTCTCTGTTGTTGGCATTGGTGCCTGTTCATGAATATGTTTGCTGTTGTTGGGAGATGTTCTTCCTTTTTATGTTGGTGGCTATGCATGTTGCCTGTGACCTTCCAGGCATATCAACTTTGGGGCTGACTAATGTGTTCTTTGTTTTTGAATATATCCTGGATGTGGTTGAATTCTCCCGATCACATATAGTCACATCTGGGCCACTGTGAGGGGCACATTATTATTGACCTTATTTTGGAGAGATTTGCAGTCAGCCATTTTTCCAGCTGCACACAAACTTGAGCAACCAGCATAAAAAATACATTCAGCAAGTGTAAACCAGAATGGACAAACTAAGTAGCAAATAATAAATACATTTCTTACAATAACAATGGCGATACGCTGATTTTACTTTCCCCAAAGGGACACTCAGTAAACACGGAGAATATCATTGTGCTATTGTAACCAATCATTCCTTTACCAGATTACTGAAATTAGGCCGTTAGTAATAACTGCAATCAGAATTGATTTTATCTCCAGCGTTTAATAGCAAATCAGAAAACTCCAAATCAGAAGTGAGAAAATCAATCAATCAATCAATCAATCAATTTTTTTTATATAGTGCCAAATCACAACAAACAGTTGCCCCAAGGCGCTTTATATTGTAAGGCAAGGCCATACAATAATTACAGAAAAACCCCAACGGTCAAAACGACCCCCTGTGAGCAAGCACTTGGCTACAGTGGGAAGGAAAAACTCCCTTTTAACAGGAAGAAACCTCCAGCAGAACCAGGCTCAGGGAGGGGCAGTCTTCTGCTGGGACTGGTTGGGGCTGAGGGAGAGAACCAGGAAAAAGACATGCTGTGGAGGGGAGCAGAGATCGATCACTAATGATTAAATGCAGAGTGGTGCATACAGAGCAAAAAGAGAAAGAAACAGTGCATCATGGGAACCCCCCAGCAGTCTACGTCTATAGCAGCATAACTAAGGGATGGTTCAGGGTCACCTGATCCAGCCCTAACTATAAGCTTTAGCAAAAAGGAAAGTTTTAAGCCTAATCTTAAAAGTAGAGAGGGTGTCTGTCTCCCTGATCTGAATTGGGAGCTGGTTCCACAGGAGAGGAGCCTGAAAGCTGAAGGCTCTGCCTCCCATTCTACTCTTACAAACCCTAGGAACTACAAGTAAGCCTGCAGTCTGAGAGCGAAGCGCTCTATTGGGGTGATATGGTACTACGAGGTCCCTAAGGTAAGATGGGACCTGATTATTCAAAACCTTATAAGTAAGAAGAAGAATTTTAAATTCTATTCTAGAATTAACAGGAAGCCAATGAAGAGAGGCCAATATGGGTGAGATATGCTCTCTCCTTCTAGTCCCTGTCAGTACTCTAGCTGCAGCATTTTGAATTAACTGAAGGCTTTTTAGGGAACTTTTAGGACAACCTGATAATAATGAATTACAATAGTCCAGCCTAGAGGAAATAAATGCATGAATTAGTTTTTCAGCATCACTCTGAGACAAGACCTTTCTGATTTTAGAGATATTGCGTAAATGCAAAAAAGCAGTCCTACATATTTGTTTAATATGCGCTTTGAATGACATATCCTGATCAAAAATGACTCCAAGATTTCTCACAGTATTACTAGAGGTCAGGGTAATGCCATCCAGAGTAAGGATCTGGTTAGACACCATGTTTCTAAGATTTGTGGGGCCAAGTACAATAACTTCAGTTTTATCTGAGTTTAAAAGCAGGAAATTAGAGGTCATCCATGTCTTTATGTCTGTAAGACAATCCTGCAGTTTAGCTAATTGGTGTGTGTCCTCTGGCTTCATGGATAGATAAAGCTGGGTATCATCTGCGTAACAATGAAAATTTAAGCAATACCGTCTAATAATACTGCCTAAGGGAAGCATATATAAAGTGGATAAAATTGGTCCTAGCATAGAACCTTGTGGAACTCCATAATTAACTTTAGTCTGTGAAGAAGATTCCCCATTTACATGAACAAATTGTAATCTATTAGACAAATATGATTCAAACCACCGCAGCGCAGTGCCTTTAATACCTATGGCATGCTCTAATCTCTGTAATAAAATTTTATGGTCAACAGTATCAAAAGCAGCACTGAGGTCTAACAGAACAAGCACAGAGATGAGTCCACTGTCCGAGGCCATAAGAAGATCATTTGTAACCTTCACTAATGCTGTTTCTGTACTATGATGAATTCTAAAACCTGACTGAAACTCTTCAAATAGACCATTCCTCTGCAGATGATCAGTTAGCTGTTTTACAACTACCCTTTCAAGAATTTTTGAGAGAAAAGGACTGGTGGTTGGCTCTCACTGCGGTATTGTATCACTTCCTGTTCCGGAGCACAGCGGTGTTTTTCTGTATCTGTTAGCTGTTTAATCTGCGCAGTTAGATTGATCTAGTTATCTAGATTACGATTTGTTTCCCAGTGTAATCTTTACGTGCCTTAACTAAAGCACTCATTCTGCTGAATCACCTCTAAATTATTTACACATTATTCACTTTGCGTGTTTTTAGGAATCCGCTAGCTTAGCGTAGCTACTAGCTCTTAGCCGATTTAGCATGGCGGCTTCTCCTGTCTCTCCCGCACTTTTCTGCTCTGGTTGTGAAATGTTTAGTTATTCCTCGGCCTCCTTTAGCAGTAATGGTACTTGTAATAAGTGTAGCTTATTCGTAGCTTTGGAGGCCAGGCTGGGCGAATTGGAGACTCGGCTCCGCACCGTGGAAAATTCTACAGCTAGCCAGGCCCCTGTAGTCGGTGCGGACCAAGGTAGCTTAGCCGCCGTTAGTTCCCCCCTGGCAGATCCCAAGCCGCCGGGAAAGCAGGCTGACTGGGTGACTGTGAGGAGGAAGCGTAGCCCTAAACAGAAGCCCCGTGTACACCGCCAACCCGTTCACATTTCTAACCGTTTTTCCCCACTCGACGACACACCCGCCGAGGATCAAACTCTGGTTATTGGCGACTCTGTTTTGAGAAATGTGAAGTTAGCGACACCAGCAACCATAGTCAATTGTCTTCCGGGGGCCAGAGCAGGCGACATTGAAGGAAATTTGAAACTGCTGGTTAAGGCTAAGCATAAATTTGGTAAGATTGTAATTCACGTCGGCAGTAATGACACCCGGTTACGCCAATCGGAGGTCACTAAAATTAACATTAAATCGGTGTGTAACTTTGCAAAAAACAATGTCGGACTCTGTAGTTTTCTCTGGGCCCCTCCCCAATCAGACCGGGAGTGACATGTTTAGCCGCATGTTCTCCTTGAATTGCTGGCTGTCTGAGTGGTGTCCAAAAAATGAGGTGGGCTTCATAGATAATTGGCAAAGCTTCTGGGGAAAACCTGGTCTTGTTAGGAGAGACGGCATCCATCCCACTTTGGATGGAGCAGCTCTCATTTCTAGAAATCTGGCTAATTTTCTTAAATCCTCCAAACCGTGACTATCCAGGGTTGGGACCAGGAAGCAGAGTTGTAGTCTTACACACCTCTCTGCAGCTTCTCTCCCCCTGCCATCCCCTCATTACCCCATCCCCGTAGAGACGGTGCCTGCTCCCAGACTACCAATAACCAGCAAAAATCTATTTAAGCATAAAAATTCAAAAAGAAAAAATAATATAGCACCTTCAACTGCACCACAGACTAAAACAGTTAAATGTGGTCTATTAAACATTAGGTCTCTCTCTTCTAAGTCCCTGTTGGTAAATGATATAATAATTGATCAACATATTGATTTATTCTGCCTAACAGAAACCTGGTTACAGCAGGATGAATATGTTAGTTTAAATGAGTCAACACCCCCGAGTCACACTAACTGTCAGAATGCTCGTAGCACGGGCCGGGGCGGAGGATTAGCAGCAATCTTCCATTCCAGCTTATTAATTAATCAAAAACCCAGACAGAGCTTTAATTCATTTGAAAGCTTGTCTCTTAGTCTTGTCCATCCAAATTGGAAGTCCCAAAAACCAGTTTTATTTGTTATTATCTATCGTCCACCTGGTCGTTACTGTGAGTTTCTCTGTGAATTTTCAGACCTTTTGTCTGACTTAGTGCTTAGCTCAGATAAGATAATTATAGTGGGCGATTTTAACATCCACACAGATGCTGAGAATGACAGCCTCAACACTGCATTTAATCTATTATTAGACTCTATTGGCTTTGCTCAAAAAGTAAATGAGTCCACCCACCACTTTAATCATATCTTAGATCTTGTTCTGACTTATGGTATGGAAATAGAAGACTTAACAGTATTCCCTGAAAACTCCCTTCTGTCTGATCATTTTTTAATAACATTTACATTTACTCTGATGGACTACCCAGCAGTAGGGAATAAGTTTCATTACACTAGAAGTCTTTCAGAAAGCGCTGTAACTAGGTTTAAGGATATGATTCCTTCTTTATGTTCTCTAATGCCATATAACAACACAGTGCAGAGTAGCTACCTAAACTCTGTAAGGGAGATAGAGTATCTCGTCAATAGTTTTACATCCTCATTGAAGACAACTTTGGATGCTGTAGCTCCTCTGAAAAAGAGAGCTTTAAATCAGAAGTGTCTGACTCCATGGTATAACTCTCAAACTCGTAGCTTAAAGCAGATAACCCGTAAGTTGGAGAGGAAATGGCGTCTCACTAATTTAGAAGATCTTCACTTAGCCTGGAAAAAGAGTCTGTTGCTCTATAAAAAAGCCCTCCGTAAAGCTAGGACATCTTCCTACTCATCACTAATTGAAGAAAATAAGAACAACCCCAGGTTTCTTTTCAGCACTGTAGCCAGGCTGACAAAGAGTCAGAGCTCTATTGAGCTGAGTATTCCATTATCTTTAACTAGTAATGAGTTCATGACTTTCTTTGCTATCAAAATTTTAACTATTAGAGGAAAAAAACCATTACTTAAAAAGCCATCACTTGACCCAGCTATCTTAGCTAATTATAGGCCAATCTCCAACCTTCCTTTTCTCTCAAAAATTCTTGAAAGGGTAGTTGTAAAACAGCTAACTGATCATCTGCAGAGGAATGGTCTATTTGAAGAGTTTCAGTCAGGTTTTAGAATTCATCATAGTACAGAAACAGCATTAGTGAAGGTTACAAATGATCTTCTTATGGCCTCGGACAGTGGACTCATCTCTGTGCTTGTTCTGTTAGACCTCAGTGCTGCTTTTGATACTGTTGACCATAAAATTTTATTACAGAGATTAGAGCATGCCATAGGTATTAAAGGCACTGCGCTGCGGTGGTTTGAATCATATTTGTCTAATAGATTACAATTTGTTCATGTAAATGGGGAATCTTCTTCACAGACTAAAGTTAATTATGGAGTTCCACAAGGTTCTGTGCTAGGACCAATTTTATTCACTTTATATATGCTTCCCTTAGGCAGTATTATTAGACGGTATTGCTTAAATTTTCATTGTTACGCAGATGATACCCAGCTTTATCTATCCATGAAGCCAGAGGACACACACCAATTAGCTAAACTGCAGGATTGTCTTACAGACAATCATTTTTGATCAGGATATGTCATTCAAAGCGCATATTAAACAAATATGTAGGACTGCTTTTTTGCATTTACGCAATATCTCTAAAATCAGAAAGGTCTTGTCTCAGAGTGATGCTGAAAAACTAATTCATGCATTTATTTCCTCTAGGCTGGACTATTGTAATTCATTATTATCAGGTTGTCCTAAAAGTTCCCTAAAAAGCCTTCAGTTAATTCAAAATGCTGCAGCTAGAGTGCTGACGGGGACTAGAAGGAGAGAGCATATCTCACCCATATTGGCCTCTCTTCATTGGCTTCCTGTTAATTCTAGAATAGAATTTAAAATTCTTCTTCTTACTTATAAGGTTTTGAATAATCAGGTCCCATCTTATCTTAGGGACCTCGTAGTACCATATTACCCCATTAGAGCGCTTCGCTCTCAGACTGCAGGCTTACTTGTAGTTCCTAGGGTTTGTAAGAGTAGAATGGGAGGCAGAGCCTTCAGCTTTCAGGCTCCTCTCCTGTGGAACCAGCTCCCAATTCAGATCAGGGAGACAGACACCCTCTCTACTTTTAAGATTAGGCTTAAAACTTTCCTTTTTGCTAAAGCTTATAGTTAGGGCTGGATCAGGTGACCCTGAACCATCCCTTAGTTATGCTGCTATAGACGTAGACTGCTGGGGGGTTCCCATGATGCACTGTTTCTTTCTCTTTTGCTCTGTATGCACCACTCTGCATTTAATCATTAGTGATCGATCTCTGCTCCCCTCCACAGCATGTCTTTTTCCTGGTTCTCTCCCTCAGCCCCAACCAGTCCCAGCAGAAGACTGCCCCTCCCTGAGCCTGGTTCTGCTGGAGGTTTCTTCCTGTTAAAAGGGAGTTTTTCCTTCCCACTGTAGCCAAGTGCTTGCTCACAGGGGGTCGTTTTGACCGTTGGGGTTTTACATCATTATTGTATGGCCTTGCCTTACAATATAAAGCGCCTTGGGGCAACTGTTTGTTGTGATTTGGCGCTATATAAAAAAAATTGATTGATTGATTGATTGAAAAGGAAGGTTGGAGATTGGCCTATAATTAGCTAAGATAGCTGGGTCAAGTGATGGCTTTTTAAGTAATGGTTTAATTACTGCCACCTTAAAAGCCTGTGGTACATAGCCAACTAACAAAGATAGATTGATCATATTTAAGATCGAAGCATTAAATAATGGTAGGGCTTCCTTGAGCAGCCTGGTAGGAATGGGGTCCAATAAACATGTTGATGGTTTGGATGAAGTAACTAATGAAAATAACTCAGACAGAACAATCGGAGAGAAAGAGTCTAACCAAATACCGGCATCACTGAAAGCAGCCAAAGATAACGATACGTCTTTGGGATGGTTATGAGTAATTTTTTCTCTAATAGTTAAAATTTTGTTAGCAAAGAAAGTCATGAAGTCATTACTAGTTAAAGTTAATGGAATACTCAGCTCAATAGAGCTCTGACTCTTTGTCAGCCTGGCTACAGTGCTGAAAAGAAACCTGGGGTTGTTCTTATTTTCTTCAATTAGTGATGAGTAGAAAGATGTCCTAGCTTTTTATATATAAAAATTATAGAGAGAGAGAGAGAGAGAGAGAGAGAGAGAGAGAAAGAGAGAGAGAGAGAGAGAGAGAGAGAGAGAGAGAGAGAGAGAGAGAGAGAGAGAGAGAGAGAAAGATATAGGTCAAAAAGCAGTGGTAACTGCATTTATTCACAGTATAACAAATTTTAACAATAAACCATAATTTAAGTCCTTTCTCAGTTCAAAAAAATTCTGTTTCCATAACTGTTCCGAGGGGGGGAAAAAAATTGTTCAGCTGGAATTTCCTCACAATGAAACAATTGAGAATTTCAGTTGATATTTGAAATTTAGGTACCCAAATAAAAAATAATAATTTTAAATGCATCTCCAGGAACCTTATCATGGTGAACAGGTTTGTGTGCCCCGTGAAACTGAGAGCTGCGTTTTTTGTAGCCTTCGTGCTCCTGGTAGGTCTCCCATGGTAAATTGGTCTTGGACAAGGAACCAGACTAATAATGGTTCAATGACCCCATGAAAAAGTGAGGGAGAGGAAACATGACCCGACCTGGAGGAAACCTGGGCCCCCATCTGGAGCCAGGCCTGGGTGAAGGGCCTGTCAGCGAGCACCTGGTGGCAGGGCTTGCCAGGGAGCCCAGTCATTCACAGCCTGAAAACCCAATGTGGACTTTCCATCTCCACCCTGTGGGTGGTGAGCCCACATGATGGAGATGGAATGTCCGCTGGGGTCGGGCGCGCTGTCCCATGGGTGGCAGTGAATGTCAAAGGAATCGATGGACCAAACCTGGATGGCAGGGGCTAGGTTTGGGGGCATGGAATGTCACCTCACTGTGGGGGAAGGAGCTGGAGTTTGTGTGAGGAGCTGAGGTGGAGTGTGACCAGTTAGATCTGGTGGGCCTCACCTCCATGCACAGCCTCAGGTGCAGAACCACTCCCCTTGATAGGGGTTGGACCTTATTTTTCTCTGGAGTTGCAGAAGGTGTGAGGCACCAGGTGGGTGTGGGGATACTCACAATTCCCCGGCTGAGTGCTGCTATGCTAGAGTTTACACCAGAAGATGAGAGGGTCGCCTCTCTGCACCTTCTGATGGCAGGAGGGAAAAGTCTGACTGTTGTTTGTGCATATGCACAAAATGGCAATTAGGAGTTTTGGCCTTCTTGGAGTCCCTGAATGGAGTTCCGTATGGGGCTCCAGTGGGGGACTCCATTGTTCTGTTGGGGGACTTCAACGTACACATGGGCAATGACTGACACACCTTGATAGGCATTATTGGGAGGAATGGCCTCCCTGATCGAACATAGAGCATTCATTTGTTGTTGAACTTCAGTGCTAGTCATGGACTTTCCATAACAAACCCCATTTCGAACATAAAGCTTCCTGTAAGTCTACATGGTACCAGACCACACTAGGACAATGGTCGATTTTGTGATTGCATCATCTGATCTGACACTGCGTGTTGTGGACAATCTGGTGACAAGATGGGCAGAGCTGTCAATTGATCAACATTTGGTGGTGAGTTGGATAGTGCGGGTGAATTGTGAACGTCTAGAGGACATTCTGATCATTGGTGACTTTAGCATTCATATAAATAAGCCTTCTGATCCCCATCTGCAAATCATTTATGGAAATTGTGGATGCATTAGGATTTCGGCAATGCATTCAGGATTCGACGCACATTAGTGGAAATACCCTGGATCTGGTTCTCGCACGTGGTATTGCTGTCACAGATATTGACATCATGCCTCTTACATCAGTGGTGTCTGATCACTCACTTATTAAGTTTACACTTTCGCTGCCGTGTTTAGTGGAACAACAACCTTATATATCATTACGGCAATGTATCAAGTCCTCAACTAAGACTGAACTCGAAGCTAGACTGCCTGATGTCTTAGCTTCACATTTGACAAATACCCAGTCAGTAGACAGACTTGTGGATAGTTTAAACTCAGTGCTCAAAACTACACTCGACATGATTGCACCACCTGTGTTAAAACCGCGCTCCCCCAAATCACAGTCACCTTGGTTCAATGATCTGCTTGACCTCAAGCATAAAGCAAGAGGTCTAGAACAGAAATGGCATCGTTCAAAATTAGAAGAATTTCACCTTGTGTGGCGTGATGCTATCTTAGACTATAAGCATACATTATTGGCTACAATGCAGACTTACTACGCTGATTTGATAAACAAAAACAAGCATAACTCAAAGTTCTTGTTCAACACGGTGGCAACACTTTTGCATGGACAGCCACCTGTAGTTTGCTCTCCTTTTACAGCACAAGATTTCCTGGATTACTTTGGGAAGAAAATAGAAGACATCAGGTTAAACATATCCCAGCATGCCTTAATCCAGCCACTACACCCTGCTATTGATGTGGGCGCCACTACTGAGGTATTGCCTAGATTTACAGAATTTGACAGTATCTCACTAGACATGCTGATAAAACTTGTAATGTCAACAAAAAGCACAGTTTGATCCTATACCAACAAAACTGTTTAAGGACCTGTGGTCCACTCTTGGGCCAACTGTGCTGGAAATTATTAATCTTTCTTTAAATTCTGGATCTATTCCTAAATGTTTCAAATCTGCAGTGATTAAACCATTACTTAAGAAACCCAATCTTGACCCAAGTGTATTGACAAACTATTGGCCGATATCAAATCTATCATTTTTCTCTAAAATTCTGGAAAAAGTGGTGTCACGGCAGCTCGTAGACTATCTTACTGAGAATAATCTCTTTGAGCATCACTCCACAGAGACGGCTCTCACTAAAGTGGTGAATGATCTTCTGCTTACAATGGATTCGGACACCACTACAGTTCTGTTGCTGTTAGATCTCTGTGCTGCATTTGATACAGTGGATCATCATATTCTACTTGATAGGCTGGAAAATCACTTTGGGATTACTGGAAGTGCCCTTGCATGGATGACGTCATACTTGACCAGTCATTCTCACTGTGTTTTGTACAGTAACACTACCTTTAACCTTAGTGACATGAAATTTTGGGTTTCACAGGGGTCTGTCTTAGGCCCCCTGCTTTTCTCCCTTTATATAGCACCCCTTGGGCACATATTGCAGCGTTTTGGGATTACCTTTCACTGCTATGCAGATGATACTCAGTTATACATGCTGATAACAGCTGGTAATCTTGTTCACATAAAATCCTTAGAAGATTGCCTTGCAGCAGTGAGAAGTTGGATGTCTAGAAACGTCCTACTTTTAAACTCTGATAAGACTGAAATGATAGTTCTTGGTCCAGTGAGACATCGGCATCAATTTGACCAGTTAAAGGTGATCGCCCGCTAGTGGCCGGCGATCACCTTAGTATTTCTTCTGTTTTTCTTGTTGTTTAATGCTGGCAAATTATACAGTATTTTATTGTCTTTCTGATGCCTGATTCTGTTTTTTCTCTCTGATTAAGGTGCAGCTCCATCCAGAGATGGGAGTTGTATTTGTGTTGGCGATCCTCCTGTCCTGTGCACCAATAGCATTTCTTATATATTTGTCCGTGAATTGTTCTGTGAATTGTTCTGTAATTTATGTTTGTAGCATGGCTCAAGCAGAGGGTCACCCCTTTGAGTCTGGTCTGCTTGAGGGTTCTTCCTCAGAGGGAGTTTTTTCTTACCACTGTTGCTCTGGGGGTTGGTATGGTTAGACCTTACCTGTGTGAAGCGCTTTGAGGCAACTCTGTTGTGATTTGGCGCTATATAAATGAAAAATAAATTGAAAAAAAATTGAAATTAAAAAATAGAGGACCCCACTGTCCGACCGATGTTCAACTCATACCTGCGGTGGAGCTTTTTCAGTGAGAAGCTGTGGCCTTAAGGTCTTAAGTGCCTCAAGCAGCAACCCTTGAACACCATTGTGGAAACCAGTGGTCAAGGAAGCCATCCAACTGAAGAAGGAGTCCATCCAAGATATGTTAAGTGCCTCAAGCAGCAACCCTTGAACACCATGGTGGAAAAGAAGGAGTCCATCCAGGATATGTTATCTTGGAGGACTCTGGAGGCAGTTGCAAGGTACCGACAGGCCCGAAGGGCGGCAGCTTCTGCTGTGACTGAGGCAAAGCAGCAGGTATGAGAGGAGTTCGCAGTAACCATGGGGAAGGACTTTTGGTCAGCACAAAGGTGCTTCTGGTGGACCGTGATACACCCCAGGAGAGGAAAATGGGGAACCAATCTAAGCTGTCTCCAGTAAGGATGGGACTCTGTTGACCTCAATGGAGGAGGTAATTGTGCGCTGGAAGGAATACTTTGAGGAACTCCTGCATCAGACTGGAGTGCCCTCTATAGTAGGGGCAGAGCTGGAAGATGATGGGGATCATCAGCAATGTCCCTGGTGGAAGTCACTGAGGTAGTCAAACAAGTCAGCAGTGGCAAAGCCCCGTGGGTTGATGAGATCCATCCAGAAATGTTAAATGCTCTGGGTGTGGACGGACTGTCTTGGATGAGACATCTCTTCAACATTGTGTCAAGGTCTGGGACAATACCTAAGGACAAACAAATGGGGGTGGTGGTCTCCATATTTAAAACGGGGACCAGAGAGTGTGTGCCAACTACAGGGACATCACACTACTCAGCCTCCCTGGTAAATTCTACTCCAGGGTGCTGGAAAGGAGGATTCAGCCGTTAGTTGAACCTCTGATTGAAGAAGAACAATGCGGGTTCTATCCTGCCGTGGAACAACCGAACAGCTCTTCACTCTCAAAAGGATCCTGGAGGGTGCCTGGGAGTATGCCCTTCCTGTATCAGGATGTATGTGTTTTGTGGTCTTGGAGAAGGCGTATGATCGGGTACCCTGGGAGATACTGTGGGAGGTGCTGCGGGAGTATGGAGTGAGGTAAGGCGAGGAGACATAGGAGGTAGGAGGTAGGAGACGTGATGTCGGTACGTGTTAGCCTACACAGCTAACCAGATTAGCTCCGTTCTCTTGCCTGCAAAACCACCTCAACACATTTGTGCTCTGGATCATAAACAAACCGCCACACATGTCTACTTTCCCACCGCATTTTTCACTTTTTCTTTCTTCGTCTTTTTTCTTGTTTGCCTGAAATTTACCCAAAACCCCATTGAAAATGCTGTGGTTTGTACCCCAGAAGTACAGACATTACATCATATGTGTCATATTTTACCCCTTTAGCGCCCGCCCTCAAACGAGACTGTGCAACCCTATAAAACAGTGTACATCTGAACAGCACAAAGCACGTACAGGTGGAGGTTTGGCATTGAAGGTGAGCTAGATTAATTTTAACACCAAATTCTGTGCACCTATTCTTCAAAAGAATAAGTAAATGACTCCTCAAAAACCTAACAGTGAGGGAGTGATCTAGTGTTCAACAAATATTATTGAAACATTGTCAGATTATTTTTGAGAGATATGAGCATTTCTGCTCTCTCTGCTGTCAGATGATTCCTCTTTTCATCCATGATATTGGATCAGAATCAGAATCAAATTTATTGCCAAGTAAGTTCACATATACAAGGAGGCCGCGGCCTCAACTTCATTTAAATTCTGGGTCTTTTAGTGAAGCTTGGGGCTAGTGGCCGGCGATCACCTTAGTATTTTTCTGTTTTTCTGCTTTTTTCTTTTCTCTCTGTTTGAGGTGCGGCTCCATCCAGAGCTGGGTGTGGTATCTGTTCTGGAAACCATCCTGTGTACCGGCAACATTTCCTGTATGTTCGTTTTGTGAATTGTTTAGTAATTTGTGTCTGTAGCATGGTCACCCCTTTGAGTCCTTACTACTGTTGCTCTGGGGGTTAGTAAGGTTAGACCTTACTTATGTGAAGCGCCTTGAGGCCACCTTGTTGTGATTTGGTGCTATATAAATAAAAATAAATTGTAATAAATTGAAAATGAAATTTGATCTAGTGTCATTGGTGCATAAATAACATTAAAAAGTAAAGCAAAAATGCTTATGTAAGAAGTATAGGTGCATAAACAACAATAAAAAAATACTGTTAGAAGTGTAGGAGTCAAATAGGCAAAACTATGTTCACTGTAAAAATAAATATAGCATAGTGGAATGAGGCTGTGCAAGTCATGCAGGTGTACAGTACCTTTCAGGGCTGGGATGATCAGTATGTACTTTGTGGTAGTGTGGGGGAGCAGGGTAAATGGGGTTATCTGGCATTATTTCTAAGTCTAGCTGTGGACGGAAATAAGCTGTTTTCATGTCTTGAGGTTTTAGTCCTGATGGACCTCAGCCAGAGGGGAGGGTAACAAATAGTTTGTGTCCTGGTTGAGAGGGATCAGCCACTATCTTCCCTGCTCGCCTCAGCCTCCTGGAGGTTTACAGGTCCTGGAGGGATGGAAGATTACAGTCGATCACCTTTTCTGCTGTGTGGATGATACTCTGCAGTCTGCTCCTGTCCTTAGCAGTGGCAGCAGCATACCAATCAATCAATTCAATCAATTTTTTTTTTATATAGCGCCAAATCACAACAAACAGTTTATATTGTAAGGCAAGGCCATACAATAATTATGTAAAACCCCAACGGTCAAAACGACCCCCTGTGAGCAAGCACTTGGCTACAGTGGGAAGGAAAAACTCCCTTTTAACAGGAAGAAACCTCCAGCAGAACCAGGCTCAGGGAGGGGCAGTCTTCTGCTGGGACTGGTTGGGGCTGAGGGAGAGAACCAGGAAAAAGACATGCTGTGGAGGGGAGCAGAGATCAATCACTAATGATTAAATGCAGAGTGGTGCATACAGAGCAAAAAGAGAAAGAAACACTCAGTGCATCATGGGAACCCCCCAGCAGTCTACGTCTATAGCAGCATAACTAAGGGATGGTTCAGGGTCACCTGATCCAGCCCTAACTATAAGCTTTAGCAAAAAGGAAAGTTTTAAGCCTAATCTTAAAAGTAGAGAGGGTGTCTGTCTCCCTGATCTGAATTGGGAGCTGGTTCCACAGGAGAAGAGCCTGAAAGCTGAAGGCTCTGCCTCCCATTCTACTCTTACAAACCCTAGGAACTACAAGTAAGCCTGCAGTCTGAGAGCGAAGCGCTCTATTGGGGTGATATGGTACTATGAGGTCCCTAAGATAAGATGGGACCTGATTATTCAAAACCTTATAAGTAAGAAGAAGAATTTTAAATTCTATTCTAGAATTAACAGGAAGCCAATGAAGAGAGGCCAATATGGGTGAGATATGCTCTCTCCTTCTAGACAGTGATGGAGGAGATGATGGACTCAGTGATGGCAGTGTAGAGGTTCAATCAATCAATCAATCAACTTTTTTCTTATGTAGCGCCAAATCACAACAAACAGTTGCCCCAAGGCGCTCTATATTGTAAGGCAAGGCCATACAATAATTATGAAAAACCCCAACGGTCAAAACGACCCCCTATGAGCAAGCACTTGGCAACAGTGGGAAGGAAAAACTCCCTTTTAACAGGAAGAAACCTCCAGCAGAACCAGGCTCAGGGAGGGGCAGTCTTCTGCTGAGACTGGTTGGGGCTGAGGGAGAGAACCAGGAAAAAGACATGCTGTGAAGGGGGGCAGAGATCAATCACTAATGATTAAATGCAGAGTGATGCATACGGAGCAAAAAGAGAAAGAAACAGTGCATCATGGGAACCCCCCCACAATCTACGTCTAAAGCAGCATAACCAAGGGATGGTCCAGGGTCACCCGATCCAGCCCTAACTATAAGCCTTAGCGAAAAGGAAAGTTTTAAGCCTAATCTTAAAAGTAGAGAGGGTATCTGTCTCCCTGATCTGAATTGGGAGCTGGTTCCACAGGAGAGGAGCCTGAAAGCTGAAGGCTCTGCCTCCCATTCTACTCTTACAAACCCTAGGAACTACAAGTAAGCCCGCAGTCTGAGAGCGAAGCGCTCTAATGGGGTAATATGGTACTACGAGGTCCCTAAGATAAGATGGGACCTGATTATTCAAAACCTTATAAGTAAGAAGAAGAATTTTAAATTCTATTCTAGAATTAACAGGAAGCCAATGAAGAGAGGCCAACACGGGTGAGATATGCTCTCTCCTGCTAGTCCCCGTCAGTACTCTAGCTGCAGCATTCTGAACCAACTGAAGGCTTTTTAGGGAACTTTTAGGACAACCTGATAATAATGAATTACAATAGTCCAGCCTAGAGGAAATAAATGCATGAATTAGTTTTTCAGCATCACTCTGAGACAAGACCTTTCTGATTTTAGAGATATTGCGTAAATGCAAAAAGGCAGTCCTACATATTTGTTTAATATGCGCTTTGAATGACATATCCTGATCAAAAATGACTCCAAGATTTCTCACAGTATTACTAGAGATCAGGGAAATGCCATCCAGAGTAAGGATCTGGTTAGACACCATGCTTCTAAGATTTGTGGGGCCAAGTACAATAACTTCAGTTTTATCTGAGTTTAAAAGCAGGAAATTAGAGGTCATCCATGTCTTGCTGGGTATCATCTGCGTAACAATGAAAATTTAAGCAATACCGTCTAATAATACTGCCTAAGGGAAGCATGTATAAAGTGAATAAAATTGGTCCTAGCACAGAACCTTGTGGAACTCCATAATTAACTTTAGTCTGTGAAGAAGATTCCCCATTTACATGAACAAACTGTAATCTATTAGACAAATATGATTCAAACCACCGCAGCGCAGTGCCTTTAATACCTATGACATGCTCTAATCTCTGTAATAAAATTTTATGGTCAACAGTATCAAAAGCAGCACTGAGGTCCAACAGAACAAGCACAGAGATAAGTCCACTGTCCGAAGCCATAAGAAGATCATTTGTAACCTTCACTAATGCTGTTTCTGTACTATGATTAATTCTAAAACCTGACTGAAACTCTTCAAATAGACCATTCCTCTGCAGGTGATCAGTTAGCTGTTTTACAACTACCCTCTCAAGAATCTTTGAGAGAAAAGGAAGGTTGGAAATTGGCCTATAATTAGCTAAGATAGCTGGGTCAAGTGATGGCTTTTTAAGTAATGGTTTAATTACTGCCACCTTAAAGGCCTGTGGTACATAACCAACTAACAAAGATAGATTGATCATATTTAAGATTGAAGCATTAAATAATGGTAGGACTTCCTTGAGCAGCCTGGCAGGAATGGGGTCCAATAAACATGCCGATGGTTTGGACGAAGCAACCAATGAAAATAACTCAGACAGAACAACCGGAGAGAAAGAGTCTAACCAAATACCGGCATCACTGAAAGCAGCCAAAGATAACGATACATCTTTGGGATGGTTATGAGTAATTTTTTCTCTAATAGTCAAAATTTTGTTAGCAAAGAAAGTCATGAAGTCATTACTAGTTAAAGTTAATGGAATACTCAGCTCAATAGAGCTCTGACTCTTTGTCAGCCTAGCTACAGTGCTGAAAAGAAACCTGAGGTTATTCTTATTTTCTTCAATTAGTGATGAGTAGAAAGATGTCCTAGCTTTACGGAGGGCTTTTTTATAGAGCAACAAACTCTTTTTCCAGGCTAAGTGAAGATCTTCTAAATTAGTGAGACGCCATTTCCTCTCCAACTTACGGGTTATCTGCTTTAAGCTACGAGTTTGTGAGTTATACCACGGAGTCAGACACTTCTGATTTAAAGCTCTCTTTTTCAGAGGGGCTACAGCATCCAAAGTTGTCTTCAAAGAGGATGTAAAACTATTGACGAGATACTCTAACTCCCTTACAGAGTTTAGGTAGCTACTCTGCTCTGTGTTGGTATATGACATTAGAGAACATAACGAAGGAATCATATCCTTAAACCTTAAATCAGGGTAAATGTAAATGTTATTAAAAAATGATCAGACAGAAGGGAGTTTTCAGGGAATACTGTTAAGTCTTCAATTTCCATACCATAAGTCAGAACAAGATCTAAGATATGATTAAAGTGGTGGGTGGACTCATTTACATTTTGAGCAAAGCCGATAGAGTCTAATAATAGATTAAATGCAGTGTTGAGGCTGTCATTCTCAGCATCTGTGTGGATGTTAAAATCGCCCACTATAATTATCTTATCTGAGCTAAGCACTAAGTCAGACAAAAGGTCTGAAAATTCACAGAGAAACTCACAGTAACGACCAGGTGGACGATAGATAATAACAAATAAAACTGGTTTTTGGGACTTCCAATTTGGATGGACAAGACTAAGAGACAAGCTTTCAAATGAATTAAAGCTCTGTCTAGGTTTTTGATTAATTAATAAGCTGGAATGGAAGATTGCTGCTAATCCTCCGCCACGGCCCGTGCTACGAGCATTCTGACAGTTAGTGTGACTCGGGGGTGTTGACTCATTTAAACTAACATATTCATCCTGCTGTAACCAAGTTTCTGTTAGGCAGAATAAATCAATATGTTGATCAATTATTATATCATTTACCAACAGGGACTTAGAAGAGAGAGACCTAATGTTTAATAGACCACATTTAACTGTTTTAGTCTGTGGTGCAATTGAAGGTGCTATATTATTTTTTCTTTTTGAATTTTTATGCTTAAATAGATTTTTGCTGGTTATTGGTGGTCTGGGAGCAGGCACCGTCTCTACGGGGATGGGGTAATGAGGGGATGGCAGGGGGAGAGAAGCTGCAGAGAGGTGTATAAGACCACAGCTCTGCCTCCTGGTCCCAACGCTGGACAGTCACAGTTTGGAGGATCCAAGAAAATTGGCCAGATTTCTAGAAATGAGAGCTGCTCCATCTAAAGTGGGATGGATGCCGTCTCTCCTAACAAGACCAGGTTTTCCCCAGAAGCTTTGCCAATTATCAATGAAGCCCACCTCATGTTTTGGACACCGCTCAGACAGCCAGCAATTCAAGGAGAACATGCGGCTAAACATGTCACTCCCGGTCCGATTGGGGAGGGGCCCAGAGAAAACTACAGAGTCCGACATTGTTTTTGCAAAGTTACACACCGATTCAATGTTAATTTTAGTGACCTCCGATTGGCGTAACCGAGTGTCATTACTGCCGACGTGAATTACAATCTTACCAAATTTACGCTTAGCCTTAGCCAGCAATTTCAAATGTCCTTCGATGTCGCCTGCTCTGGCCCCCGGAAGACAATTGACAATGGTTGCTGGTGTCGCTAACTTCACATTTCTCAAAACAGAGTCGCCAATAACCAGAGTTTGATCCTCGGCGAGTGTATCGTCGAGTGGGGAAAAACGGTTAGAGATGTGAACGGGTTGACGGTGTACACGGGGCTTCTGTTTAGGGCGACGCTTCCTCCTCACAGTCACCCAGTCAGCCTGCTTTCCTAAAAACACACAAAGTGAATAATGTGTAAATAACTTAAAGGTGATTCAGCAGAAGGAGTGCCCCAATCAAGGCACCAAACAGGCCATGAAGCAGCACAGGCAACGCACGACAACAGCGAACGCACGACAACGGTGCTAAAATAAAATAAAAATCAACTAAACACGCTGTGGAGCAGCACAGATAACGCACGACAACAGTGCTAAAAGAGAAAAAAAAATAAAATAAAATAAAAAAAATAAAATAAAATAAAATAAAAAAAATAAAAACGAAAGCGTTAGCAAGCTAGTTAGCTTGCCAACGCTGATGAAAGTTAGCTGATAAAAGTGCTCCGTCGCGATGTTTCAACCGTTAGAGGTCTTCCTTAGGCGTTGGAGCACAGTAAAAAAGTAAAAAAAAAAAGTAAAAAGGTAAAAAAGTAAAAAAGTCTTGAAAAAGACTGTTAATTCAAGTCCAAAGCAGCAGGGAGCAGTCTCTGTGTAAACAGTCCCAACAGAGAGCCAAAATTCTGATGCTTTCCTGACATTCCTGCTGTCAGCATGCCAATTGCACGCTCCATCAAATCTTGCAACATCTGTGGCATTGTGCTGTGTGATCATTGTTTTTGGCAGGTTGAACTTCCTCAGCTGCTGCAGAAAGTACATCCTCTATTGTGCTCTCTGGGTGAGAGAGCTGGCGTTCAGCTCCCACTTGAGGTCCTCGGTGATGGTGATCCCCAGGTAACAGAAAGACTCCACAATGGTGACTGTGGAGTCACACAGGGTGATGGGGTTGGCCAGGACTGAGTTCTTTCTGAAGTCAACAACCCTCTCCACTGTCTTGAGGGCATTGAGCTCCAGGTTGTTACGTTTGCATCAGGACACAGGTTATTGATCTCCCGTCTGTTGGCAGACTCATCCCCATCACTGATGAGTCCAATGAGTGTTGTATCATCAGCGAACTTCAGGAGCTTTACAGAGTGGTGGCTGGAGGTATAGCTGTTGGTGTACAGGGAGAAGAGTAGAAGGGAAAGAATGCAGCCTTAGGAGGAACTAATGGACTGTGGGTCGGAGATGTGCCCCCAGCTTCACATGCTGCCTCCTGTTGGACAGGAAGTCAGTGATCCACCTGCAGGTGGAGTCGGGCATGCCAAGCTGAGAGAGCTTGTCCTGCAGCAGGGCCGCAAAGGTGGAGGACCACGTTGACAGCATCGTCTACTAACCTGTTGGCTCTGTAAGTGAACTGCAGGGGATCGAGGTGAGGGTCAGAGATGGCCTTGAGGTGTGTGAGGACAAGGCACGCAAAGGTCTTGATCACCACAGAGATCAGGACAACGGGTCTGTAGTCATTAGCTCCTGAAGTTCTTTGTTTTGGGGATGGGGATGATGGTGGAGGCTTTGAAGCATGCTGGCACCTGGCATGTCTCCAGTAAAGTATTGAAGATTTCTGTGAACACTGGGGACAGTTGGTCTACACAGTGCCAACTGCTTTGTGTGGGTTTTGCCTTTTGAGAAGCCTGTTGACATCTCTCTCATGAATAGAGAGGGTGGTGGGGGAGGAGGTGTTGTGGGTTGGAGCTGTTGGTTGTCATTGGGGATGGTGGTAAGACTGTCCCATTGTGTTTCAAATCTGCAGTTAAAACTCATTCAATTGATTTGCTAAATGAGGGTCCTTGGCAGAGTGGGGGAGGTTTGGTTTGTAGTTGGTGATCTGTCTGAGACTTTTCCAGTCAAAAGTGGAGTCATGGCTGAGAACTGATGCTGGGGTTTCTAAGAGTACAGCCGTTTAGCTTCTGTGATCACCTTCCCAAATGTGTACTTAGACTCTTTAAACCTGACCTTGTCCTCGCTCTTCAAAGCCTCCTCCTTTTGCATCCTTAGCTGATTTTTTTACTGAACCAGGGTTAGTCATTGTTATACCTCACTGTGGTTCGTGATGGAAAGCAGCAGTCCTCACAGAAGCTGATATTTGAAGTCACAGCATCTGTGTATTCATCCAGAGTGTTGGTGGCAGTCTTGAACTCATCCCAGTCCATTTTTTTCTAAACATGGCTGTAGATCCTCCACAGCCTCACTGCTCCACACTTTAGATGTCCTCACTACAGGTTTACAGAGCTTTATTAAAGCCTCGGTCCCACCAAATAATGAAGGCTGAAGAAGGAGCCACGCATGGGTGTGTCATGATTATTTGAAGAATGACCCACATTTTCATCTATCATGTATTCACTATGAAGGTGCCACTATGTGCCTCTCTGTACCCCGCATGTGCCGCGTGGCAGCCTCTAGTGAGCCACGACCGACCTGTCATTACAGCCTCGAATGGCTCGCATCAGCCACACTAATCCACATAGTGCCATGATAGCGCCATGTTGGTGCACGTGTAGACATGAGTTTGGTCCAAACCTCCAGCCCTCCCACACCTGGCCCCTTCAAAGTGTGGGTTTTCAATTCACAGATTCAAATCAAATCAAATCAATTTTATTTATATAGCGCCAAATCACAACAACAGTTGCCCCAAGGTGCTTTATATTGTAAGGCAAAAGCCATACAATAATTACAGAAAAACCCCAACGGTCAAAACGACCCCCTGTGAGCAAGCACTTGGCGACAGTGGGAAGGAAAATCTCCCTTTTAACATGAAGAAACCTCCAGCAGAACCAGGCTCAGGGAGGGGCAGTCTTCTGCTGGGACTGGTTGGGGCTGAGGGAGAGAACCAGGAAAAAGACATGCTGTGGAGGGGAGCAGAGATCGATCACTAATGATTAAATGCAGAGTGGTGCATACAGAGCAAAAAGAGAAAGAAACAGTGCATCATGGGAACCCCCCAGCAGTCTAAGTCTATAGCAGCATAACTAACATAACTTCAGGGTCACCTGATCCAGCCCTAACTATAAGCTTTAGCAAAAAGGAAAGTTTTAAGCCTAATCTTAAAAGTAGAGAGGGTGTCTGTCTCCCTGATCTGAATTGGGAGCTGGTTCCACAGGAGAGGAGCCTGAAAACTGAAGGCTCTGCCTCCCATTCTACTCTTACAAACCCTAGGAACTACAAGTAAGCCTGCAGTCTGAGAGCGAAGTGCTCTATTGGGGTGATATGGTACTATGAGGTCCCTAAGATAAGATGGGACCTGATTATTCAAAACATTATAAGTAAGAAGAAGAATTTTAAATTCTATTCTAGAATTAACAGGAAGCCAATGAAGAGAGGCCAATATGGGTGAGATATGCTCTCTCCTTCTAGTCCCTGTCAGTACTCTAGCTGCAGCATTTTGAATTAACTGAAGGCTTTTCAGGGAACTTTTAGGACAACCTGATAATAATGAATTACAATAGTCCAGCCTAGAGGAAATAAATGCATGAATTAGTTTTTCAGCATCACTCTGAGACAAGACCTTTTTAATTTTAGAGATATTGCGTAAATGCAAAAAAGCAGTCCTACATATTTGTTTAATATGCGCTTTGAATGACATATCCTGATCAAAAATGACTCCAAGATTTCTCACAGTATTACTAGAGGTCAGGGTAATGCCATCCAGAGTAAGGATCTGGTTAGACACCATGTTTCTAAGATTTGTGGGGCCAAGTACAATAACTTCAGTTTTATCTGAGTTTAAAAGCAGGAAATTAGAGGTCATCCATGTCTTTATGTCTGTAAGACATTCCTGCAGTTTAACTAATTGGTGTGTGTCCTCTGGCTTCATGGATAGATAAAGCTGGGTATCATCTGCGTAACAATGAAAATTTAAGCAATGCTTTCTAATAACACTGCCTAAGGGAAGCATGTATAAAGTGAATAAAATTGGTCCTAGCACAGAACCTTGTGGAACTCCGTAATTAACCTTAGTCTGTGAAGAAGACTCCCCATTTACATGAACAAATTGTAATCTATTAGATAAATATGATTCAAACCACTGCAGCGGAGTGCCTTTAATACCTATGGCATGCTTTTACGTAATTATTGTATGGCCTTGCCTTACAATATAAAGCGCCTTGGGGCAACTGTTTGTTGTAATTTGGCGCTATATAAATAAAATTGATTGATTGATTGATTGATTGCTCTAATCTCTGTAATAAAATTTTATGGTCAACAGTATCAAAAGCAGCACTGAGGTCTAACAGGACAAGCACAGAGATGAGTCCACTGTCCGAGGCCATAAGAAGATCATTTGTAACCTTCACTAATGCTGTTTCTGTACTATGATGAATTCTAAACCCTGACTGAAACTCTTCAAATAGACCATTCCTCTGCAGATGATCAGTTAGCTGTTTTACAACTACCCTTTCAAGAATTTTGAGAGAAAAGGAACGTTGGAGATTGGCCTATAATTAGCTAAGCTGGGTCAAGTGATGGCTTTTTAAGTAATGGTTTAATTACTGCCACCTTAAAAGCCTGTGGTACATAGCCAACTAATAAAGATAGATTGATCATATTTACGATCGAAGCATTAATTAATGGTAGGGCTTCCTTGAGCAGCCTGGTAGGAATGGGGTCTAAAAGACATGTTGATGGTTTGGAGGAAGGAACTAATGAAAATAACTCAGACAGAACAATCGGAGAGAAAGAGTCTAACCAAATACCAGCATTACTGAAAGCAGCCAAAGATAACGATATGTCTTTAGGATGGTTATGAGTAATTTTTTCTCTAATAGTTAAAATTTTATTAGCAAAGAAAGTCATGAAGTCATTACTAGTTAAAGTTAAAGGAATACTCGGCTCAATAGAGCTCTGACTCTTTGTCAGCCTGGCTACAGTGCTGAAAAGAAACCTGGGGTTGTTCTTATTTTCTTCAATTAGTGATGAGTAGTAAGATGTCCTAGCTTTACGGAGGGCTTTTTTATAGAGCAACAGACTCTTTTTCCAGGCTAAGTGAAGATCTTCTAAATTAGTGAGATGCCATTTCCTCTCCAACGTACGGGTTATCTGCTTTAAGCTGCGGGTTTGTGAGTTATACCACGCAGTCAGGCACTTCTGATGTAAAGCTCTCTTTTTCAGAGGAGCTACAGCATCCAAAGTTGTGCTCAATGAGGATGTAAAACTATTGACGAGATAATCTATCTCACTCACAGAGTTTAGGTAGCTACTCTGCACTGTGTTGGTATATGGCATTGGAGAACATAACAAAGAAGGAATCATATCCTTAAACCTAGTTACAGCGCTTTCCGAAAAACTTCTAGTGTAATGAAACTTATTCCCCACTGCTGGGTTAGAGTAAATCAGAGTAAATGTAAATGTTATTAAGAAATGATCAGACAGAAGGGGGTTTTCAGGGAATACTGTTAAGTCTTCAATTTCCATACCATAAGTCAGAACAAGATCTAAGGTATGATTAAAGTGGTGGGTGGACTCATTTACATTTTGAGCAAAGCCAATAGAGTCTAATAATAGATTAAATGCAGTGTTGAGGCTGTCATTCTCAGCATCTATGTGGATGTTAAAATCGCCCACTATAATTATCTTATCTGAGCTAAGCACTAAGTCAGACAAAAGGTCTGAAAATTCACAGAGAAACTCACATTAACAACCAGGTGGACAATAGATAATAACAAATAAAACTGGTTTTTTGGGACTTCCAATTTGGATGGACAAGACTAAGAGTAAAGCTTTCAAATGAATTAAAGCTCTGTCTGGGTTTTTGATTAATTAATAAGCTGGAGTCGAAGATTGCTGCTAATCCTCCCCCTCGGCCCGTGCTACGAGCATTCTGACAGTTAGTGTGACTCGGGGGTGTTGACTCATTTAAACTAACATATTCATCCTGCTGTAACCAGGTTTCTGTAAGGCAGAATAAATCAATATGTTGATCAATTATTATATCATTTACTAACAGGGACTTAGAAGAGAGAGACCTAATGTTTAATAGACCACATTTAACTGTTTTAGTCTGTGGTGCAGTTGAAGGTGCTATATTATTTTTTCTTTTTGAATTTTTATGCTTAAATAGATTTTACTGGTTGTTGGTGGTCTGGGAGCAGGCACCGTCTCTACGGGGATGGGGTAATGAGGGGGTGGCAGGGGGGAGAGAAGCTGCAGAGAGGTGTGTAAGACTACAACTCTGCTTCCTGGTCTCAACCCTGGATAGTCACGGTTTGGAGGATTTAAGAAAATTGGCCAGATTTCTAGAAATGAGAGCTGCTCCATCCAAAGTGGGATGGATGCCGTCTCTCCTAACAAGACCAGGTTTTCCCCAGAAGCTTTGCCAATTATCTATGAAGCCCACCTCATTTTTCTCAGCCCACCTGATATCAGCCATGCTGCCTTTGTTATTGTCGTCCAGCGACCGTCGTCGGCTCATGACGTCGGTATCTTCTTGCGAGCAGATGTCCCTCGACCAATGAGATAAGAGTGATTCTGTATTGTCAACTCGTGTCTGTCAGCTCATTGGTGAAAAGCAGGAGAGAGGCTGGGATCAAATTTACCGTAAGTTTCCATATAAAGCGCCAGTCAATTCCATTGACATTTTACAGACTTTTTGATTCTCACAGAAATACGGGACAAACTGCGTCCCGTTTCAGGTCAATACGGAACGCACACTTTTATTTCGGTCTTTTGCGCACTCTCCACCTGTGTTGCCACACAGCTCCTGCTCTTAGCTGCTCCACTGGAGTTATTATCTTCCGTGTCTTTAAACACACATCCACTTTCACGCAGTCACCCAAATTTTAACTTTGTGTCATCCATATTGACTGAAATATCACTCTTTGTGAGCTGGTGTTCTGCCTAAATGAGTCACTGCCTCAGTGCGCACACACAGCGGAGCTCATGTGATCCATTACAAGATATTAAATCAACATACTTTTACATATAACAGACATCAACATACAGACATACTTTTACAGCAAGGAACTGTTTTATCAAGCTATAAAAAAACATTAAAAATAATTACCTTAAGCTGTAGAGACATAAAGACATGGATGACCTTAATTTCCTGCTTTTAAACTCAGATAAAACTGAAGTTATTGTACTTGGCCCCACAAATCTTAGAAACATGGTGTCTAACCAGATCGTTACTCTGGATGGCATTACCCTGACTCTAGTAATACTGTGAGAAATCTTGGAGTCATTTTTGATCAGGATATGTCATTCAAAGCGCATATTAAACAAATATGTAGGACTGCTTTTTTGCATTTAGGCAATATCTCTAAAATTAGAAAGGTCTTGTCTCAGAGTGATGCTGAAAAACTAATTCATGCATTTATTTCCTCTAGGCTGGACTGTTGTAATTCATTATTATCAGGTTGTCCTAAAGTTCCCTGAAAAGCCTTCAGTTGGTTCAGAATGCTGCAGCTAGAGTACTGACGGGGACTAGAGGAGAGAGCATATCTCACCCATATTGGCCTCTCTTCATTGGCTTCCTGTTAATTCTAGAATAGAATTTAAAATTCTTCTTCTTACTTATAAGGTTTTGAATAATCAGGTCCCATCTTATCTTAGGGACCTCATAGTACCATATCACCCCAATAGAGCGCTTCGCTCTCAGACTGCAGGCTTACTTGTAGTTCCTAGGGTTTGTAAGAGTAGAATGGGAGGCAGAGCCTTCAGCTTTCAGGCTCCTCTCCTGTGGAACCAGCTCCCAATTCAGATCAGGGAGACAGACACCCTCTCTACTTTTAAGATTAGGCTTAAAACTTTCCTTTTTGCTAAAGCTTATAGTTAGGGCTGGATCAGGTGACCCTGAACCATCCCTTAGTTATGCTGCTATAGACGTAGACTGCTGGGGGTTCCATGATGCACTGTTTCTTCTCTTTTTGCTCTGTATGCACCACTCTGCATTTAATCATTAGTGATCGATCTCTGCTCCCCTCCACAGCATGTCTTTTTCCTGGTTCTCTCCCTCAGCCCCAACCAGTCCCAGCAGAAGACTGCCCCTCCCTGAGCCTGGTTCTGCTGGAGGTTTCTTCCTGTTAAAAGGGAGTTTTTCCTTCCCACTGTCGCCAAGTGCTTGCTCATAGGGGGTCGTTTTGACCGCTGGGGTTTTTCTGTAATTATTGTATGGCCTTGTCTTACAATATAAAGCGCCTTGGGCAACTGTTTGTTGTGATTTGGCGCTATATAAATAAATTGATTTGATTGATTTGTTCAAAATACATTCCACATGGAGCAGGAAAGAGAGGGGAAAAAAAAGTGTCCAGATGAAACAGTGCGCTGATTCTAGAAGAGGTGTTTTCAGCATCCAAGGTGTGGCAGAAAATGATTAATCCACTACAAAATAATTATTTTATATAGAGTCCAGCGCACAGAGCAGGTGGAATTGTGTGCGCAAGAGGCGAGCTGTTCCAAAAAATAGCCTCTCAGGTCCTGCGAAGGTGCCAGGCGCACGGATAATGGACTTTTTGCAGACTCGTAAGCACCACGCAAATGCCTCTAAGCCATCGCAGTAACTCAAACACAAACTGTGCCACGCTGTTGTTGCTAAATTTTGAAACATCTTGAAATTAGCGCCACGCTCAGAGAGGAGCCTCGTTAACTGAAGATAATGGCTCTAAGAGCCACTCTGAGCCACTATACTGCCACGATAGCTCACGAAACAAAAAAAACAGGGTGCGTGGCTCCTTCTTCATCCTTAATTATTCGGTGGGACCGCGGCTTTAGTTTCTGCCTGTAGGTAAGAATCAGATAGACCATGGCATGGTCAGAGTGGCCCAGTGTATTACATGGGATGGCATGATAAGCTTTGTTCATAGTTGTGTAACAGTGATCCAGAGTTCTGTCCTCTCTGGTTGGCCGTTTAATAAGCTGTCTGTATTTGGAAGTTCATGGGAGAGATTACCTTTGTTAAAGTCACCCAGGACAGTAACTAAAGAATCCGTGTTAGTCCACCTCCACATGCAGTATCTGGTTGGCAAGTGTATGTTGTGCCTCATGCCACTGACCACTTGACCTTCCAGATGGTCACCTGGCAAATTTCAAACAGGCCTGGACATGTGCT
Source organism: Thalassophryne amazonica (assembly GCF_902500255.1). Taxonomy (NCBI): domain Eukaryota; kingdom Metazoa; phylum Chordata; class Actinopteri; order Batrachoidiformes; family Batrachoididae; genus Thalassophryne; species Thalassophryne amazonica. The sequence goes on from NC_047122.1 coordinate 2,047,182, forward strand.
GGCTTGAGCAGGGGGACCTTGCTGCCCTGCAGGATTTTAAACCATGACGGAGTTGTGTGTAACTAATGTAATCTTTGTGACTGTGGTCCCAGCTCTGTTCAGGTTATTGTCCAGGTCCTCCTGTGTAGTTCTGTGCATTCTCAGAATCATCCTTACCCCATGAGGTGAGATCTTACACAGAACCCCAGATTAATAGTCAGCTTGTGTTTCTTTCCATTTTCTAATAATTCCGCCAACAGTGTTGCCTTCACACCAAGCTGCTCACCTATTGCAGCATTTGATACAGTGGGACCATTCCATCCTGCTGACCTGCCTGGCCCAGCAGGTGGGCCTCCAGGGACCTGTACTGCAGTGGTTCAGGTCATATCTTTCAAATAGGTCCTTACGGTTATGATTAATGACCTCTCCTCTACACCAGCTCCTCTGACCTCCGGTGTGCCACATGTGTTCAATTCTTGGCCCTGTCCTTTTCTCGTACATTATGCCAGTAGGTTCTGTTATTGCCCATCACGATATGTCCTTTCATATGTACGCAGATGACTTACAAATCTATCTGCTTGTAACTCTTTTTCAGACACACAGTCCATCAATTCCTGTCTCACTGACAAAAAGCGCTGGCTATCACAAAACTTTCTCTGTCTGAACGAGTCAAAAACTGAATTCATCCTCTTTGGATCTTCCAGCCATGCAAATTCAGTTAAAAACATCACTTATTTGGCTTTCAGTTTAACCACACTGTCAGGAATCTGGGTGTGATTTTTGACTCAGATTTAAAATTCAATAAGCAAAATGACTCTGGGGTTAGAGCAAGTTTTTTCCAACTCAGACAGTTAGCCAAGGTCAAACCTTTACTAAACAGTAGCGATTTGAGAAAACCATCCATGCTTTCATTAGCTCACGTCTGGACTATTGTAACGCTCTATACACTGGACTTAATCAAGCCTCTCTTTATCGTCTGCAGCTGGTGCAGAATGCGGCTGCTTGCCTTCTTACCAGCACTCGCAAACACGAACCACCAGTTCTTTACTCGCCCTCCATTGGCTCGAATTTTCGAATACAATTTAAACTCAATGTTTGTCTTTAGTTCAATCAATGGGCTCGCACTGCCGTACCTCAGTGACATTTTGACCCTTCACCAGCCCGCAGAGCTTTGCGTTCCTCAGACCAACACCTGCTGGTGGTTCCAAGGTCGAGGTATAGACAGTGGGGGCGATTGTGCCTTTATACCCTGTGCAGGTTCTAAACTCTGGAACTCTCTTCCTCTGAAGTTACCGACTCCATCTCATCCCGGCCCTGTTCAAAGCCAGGCTGAAAACCTATTTGTTCAATTGGCCTTTGACACATAGAGCTGTGACTTCCTGTGAATGACAACTGTAATATATTTTAGATGTACATGTTCTATTTTATGGTTGTTTTAACTGTGTACAGCACTTTGATCAGCTATGGCTGTGTAAAGCACTTTTAGAAATAATACTTGAGTGATTGATTTTTGTCCTATCGCCCATCCCAGCCTTGTCAGTCTGCAATTTTGTAACTGGTGTCCTTAGACGCTCTTTGGTATTGGCCATGGTGGATAGGTTGACTAATTGAGTGTGTGGACAGGTGTCTTTTATACAGGTAACAAGTTCAAACAGGTGCAATTAATACAGGTAAAGAGTACAGAATAGGAGGACTTCTTAAAGACAAACTAACAGGTCTGTGAGAGCCAGAATTATTGCTGTTGGTAGGTGATCAGATACTTATTTTGTGCATAAAATGGAAATTTTGAAAATCATGCATGTGATTTTTGATTTTTTATTTCGTCTCTCACATTTGAGGTGACCGTTCCATTCTTTGTTGTGGGAAAACTTGCAAAATCAACAGTGGATAAAAATACTTATTTGCCTCACTGTATATTGCAACAATAGCTGGTTACACGTCCAGTGGTGCTTCCTGCTTCACAAAAGCGTGATATTTCAAAGTTCCACAATTTCCACATGACAGTCATTAAACATCTGATAGCCATCGTCAATTTTACGTGTTTTGATTCTTTCATTTGTCCAGCCACAGTCAATAAGCCAGTAAATATAGACGTGGCTAATAGTGAGCAGCGCGAACTGCTTTAAAGTCCATGTCCATGCCACAGCTGTCCCATTGACATTGCGAACATGACATCTCTTCCTCGACAAGCCTTTATGGTCACACTCTTGCAATATAAGCAGGGTTCTAGCTACGGTGGGTGGCGTCGGCACAACTGCCCAGCACTGCAAATTTCCACTCCGCTCTCAGGTTCAATTTGGCTGTACTGCCCAGCACAGATTTTCCAAAACTGAACCGAAATGCTGTTGAAAAATGTACCAATTCCATCGTATTTCAAGCTTATAGAGATGTATGTTTGCTTTATTTTGCAATTTCAACCAAATAACTAAAGAAATAAGAAATATACAGCAGAGATCAGCAGTCAGCTGCATTCAGCATTCTGTGATCCACAGCGCAGAGTAAAGGCAGGTCAGAGCAGACACACTGTGTCTCTCTCCACTTTGAGGAAAAAACTCCATCAAAATCATTCAACAATTATCCAGAGTTCCCGTAGATGCTGATGCATTTAGAAATTTACAATTTATTTTACAGTTTAAGGGCTCCTTGTTTCTAAAACGTTCAGAAAAAAAGTGAGGGGCAGAGGAGAGAAAGAGAGAGAGAGAGAGAGGAGAGAGAGAGAGAGAGAGAGCAGGAGGAGGATGGGTGTAGAGAGAGAGAGGAGGAGGAGGGGGAGAGAAGGAGGAGGGGTTCACTCATTTTCACATAGGCACTGTTCATAAGCCTCAATGAAACAGGAAAGTGAAAAACTGATTCAAAAAGTTTTTCATCCATGGTTTAAATCAAATCAGTCCAGGTTCAGCTCTTGTTCCAACAAGACAATTAGTGGTTATATTGTTTAAAAAAAATAGTAATGCAATCCCACTCAAAAATTTTGAAAAAAACTGTCATGACAGAACAACTGCCTGCTTCACTGGATTAAAGGTCGAGTGTGTCATTTTTGAAGAAGAGAGCAAATGCTATATGCCCATCAAATAATGTTTTTTTTAACCTTAAAGTTATTTAAGGTTAAAAAAGTTATTAAATTTAAGTTAGGGTTTGTAAGAGTAGAATGGGAGGCAGAGCCTTCAGCTTTCAGGCTCCTCTCCTGTGGAACCAGCTCCCAATTCAGATCAGGGAGACAGACACCCTCTCTACTTTTAAGATTAGGCTTAAAACTTTCCTTTTTGCTAAAGCTTATAGTTAGGGCTGGATCAGGTGACCCTGAACCATCCCTTAGTTATGCTGATATAGACGTAGACTGCTGGGGGGTTCCCATGATGCACTGTTTCTTTCTCTTTTTGCTCTGTATGCACCACTCTGCATTTAATCATTAGTGATCGATCTCTGCTCCCCTCCACAGCATGTCTTTTTCCTGGTTCTCTCCCTCAGCCCCAACCAGTCCCAGCAGAAGACTGCCCCTCCCTGAGCCTGGTTCTGCTGGAGGTTTCTTCCTGTTAAAAGGGAGTTTTTCCTTCCCACTGTAGCCAAGTGCTTGCTCACAGGGGGTCGTTTTGACCGTTGGGGTTTTACATAATTATTGTATGGCCTTGCCTTACAATATGAGGCGCCTTGGGGCAACTGTTTGTTGTGATTTGGCGCTATATAAAAAAATTGATTGATTGATTGATTGATTTATGGCCTTTTCAATGTTATTTATTTTATTAACTTAGACTTTGACAGAAACTTTTAAACAAATAACTTTGATATTACAACATAAATGTCATTTTTCATCTATTTTTTTTTTTTTGGCCTTCAATGCATATAAAACCATCAAAATTAATTAAAATAAGGCTTGCCAATAGCGATTTAGAGGTATAAAATCCTATAGCTTCAGAGGGCTCCGCTCCCTCGACCCCCACCCTCCCACTCTAGCTGCCACCTTATCGTGGTGGGGGTGTTTGCGTACCCGGATGATCCTAGGAGCTATGTTGTTGGGGCTTTGTGTCCCTTGTAGGGTCTCCCAAGGCAAACAGGTCCTAGGTGACGGGTCAGACTAAGGGCAGTTCAGAACCTCCATGACCAGTAAAAAATCAAGGACCGAGATGCGCCCACTATAGCGGAGCCGGGGCCCCACCTGGAGCCAGGCCTGGGGTTGGGGCTTGCGCGCGAGCACCTGGTGGTCAGGCTTTAGCCCATGGGGCCCGGCCGGGCTTAGCCCGAAAGAGTGACGTGGGCCCGCCCTCCTGTGGGTTCACCACCTGCAGAGGGGCCATGGGGGTCAGTGCAGAGAGGATTGGGTGGATTGGGTGTTGAGAGCGGGTGGCCTGGCGGCCCGGTCATGCTCACAGCCCCTGGCTGTTGGGACGTGGAATGTCACCCCTCACTGGGGGTGGGGGGGGGGGGTGGGGGGGAGCCTGAGCTTGTGCAGGAGGTTGAGAGATACCGACTAGAGATAGTCGGGCTCACCTCCACTCACAGCTTGGGCTCTGGTACCCAACTCCTGGAGAGGGGCTGGACGCTTCATTTTTCTGGCGTTGCCCACGGGGAGAGGCAGAGAGCTGGGGTCACACTGCTTATTGCTCCCCAGCTCAGTCGCCATGTGTTGGAGTTTACTCCAGTGAACGAGAGGGTCACATCCCTACGCCTTCTGGTCGGGGACAGGTCTCTCACTGTTGTCTCGGCCTACCCAAGCGGCAGTGCAGAGTACCCGACCTTCTTGGAGTCCCTGGGAGGGTACTAGATAGTGCTCCGACTGGGGACTCCATTGTTCTCCTGGGGGATTTCAATGCCCACGTGGGCGGCGACAGTGAGACCTGGAGGGGGTGATCAGGAAGCACGGCCTCCCCGATCTGAACCCGAGTGGTGTTCAGTTGTTGGACTTCTGTGCTAGTCACAGTTTGTCCATCACGAACACCATGTTCGAGCACAAGGGTGTCCATAAGTGCCGTGGCACCCCGGGGCATCAATTTGACCAGTTAAAGGTGATCGCCCGCTAGTGGCCGGCGATCACCTTAGTATTTCTTCTGTTTTCTTGTTGTTTAATGCTGGCAATTATACAGTATTTTATTGTCTTTCTGATGCCTGATTCTGTTTTTTTCTCTCTGATTAAGGTGCAGCTCCATCCAGAGATGGGAGTTGTATTTGTGTTGGCGATCTCCTGTCCTGTGCACCAATAGCATTTCTTATATATTTGTCCGTGAATTGTTCTGTGAATTGTTCTGTAATTTATGTTTGTAGCATGGCTCAAGCAGAGGGTCACCCCTTTGAGTCTGGTCTGCTTGAGGGTTCTTCCTCAGAGGGAGTTTTTTCTTACCACTGTTGCTCTGGGGTTGGTATGGTTAGACCTTACCTGTGTGAAGCGCTTTGAGGCACTCTGTTGTGATTGGCGCTATATATGAAAAATAAATTGAAAAAAAATTGAATTAAAAAATAGAGGACCCACTGTCCGACCGATGTTCAACTCATACCTGCGGTGGAGCTTTTTCAGTGAGAGCTGTGGCCTTAAGGTCTTAAGTGCTCAAGCAGCAACCCTTGAACACCATTGTGGAACCAGTGGTCAAGGAAGCCATCCAACTGAAGAAGGAGTCCATCCAAGATATGTTAAGTGCCTCAAGCAGCACCCTTGAACACCATGGTGAAAGAAAGTCCATCCAGGATATGTTATCTTGGAGGACTCTGGAGGCAGTTGCAAGGTACCGCAGGCCGAAGGGCGGCAGCTTCTGCTGTGACTGAGGCAAAGCAGCAGGTATGAGAGGAGTTCGCAGTAACCATGGGAAGGACTTTTGGTCAGCACAAAGGTGCTTCTGGTGGACCGTGATACACCCAGGAGAGGAAATGGGGAACCAATCTAAGCTGTCTCCAGTAAGGATGGGACCTGTTGACCTCAATGGAGGAGGTAATTGTGCGCTGGAAGATACTTTGGGAACTCCTGCATCAGACTGGAGTGCCTATAGTAGGGGCATAGCTGGAAGATGATGGGGATCATCAGCAATGTCCCTGGTGTAAGTCACTGAGGTAGTCAAACAAGTCAGCAGTGGCAAGCCCCGGGGTTGATGAGATCCATCCAGAAATGTTAAATGCTCTGGGTGTGGACGGACTGTCTTGGATGAGACACTCTCTCACATTGTGTCAAGGTCTGACAATACTCCTAAGGACAACAAAGGGGGTGGTGGTCTCCATATTTAAAACGGGACCAGAGAGTGTGTGCCAACTACAGGGACATCACTACTCAGCCTCCCTGGGTAAATTCTACTCAGGGTTTGGAAAGGAGGATCAGCCGTTAGTTGAACCTCTGATTGAAGAAGAACAATGCGGGTTTCTTCCTGCCGTGGAACAACCGAACAGCTCTTCACTCTCAAAAGGATCCTGGAGGTGCCTGGGAGTATTCCCTTCCTGTATCAGGATGTATGTGTTTGTGGTCTTGGAGAAGGCTATGATCGGGTACCCTGGGATATACTGTGGGAGGTGCTGCGGGAGTATGGAGTGAGGTAAGGCGAGGAGACATAGGAGGTAGGAGGTAGGAGACGTGATGTCGGTACGTGTTAGCCTACAGCTAACCCGATTAGCTCCGTTCTCTTGCCTGCAAAACCACCTCAACACATTTGTGCTCTGGATCATAACAAACCGCCCACATGTCTACTTTCCCACCGCATTTTTCACTTTTTCTTTCTTCGCTTTTTTCTTGTTTGCCTGAAATTTACCCAAACCCCATTGAAAATGCTGTGGTTTGTACCCAGAAGTACAGACATTACATCATATGTGTCATATTTTACCCCTTTAGCGCCCGCCCTCAAACGACTGGCAACCCTATAAAACAGTGTACATCTGAACAGCACAAAGCACGTACAGGTGGAGGTTTGGCATTGAAGGTGAGCTAGATTAATTTTAACACCAAATTCTTGCACCTATTCTTCAAAAGAATAAGTAAATGACTCCTCAAAACCTAACAGTGAGGGAGTGATCTAGTGTTCAACAAATATTATTGAAACATGTCAGATTATTTTTGAGAGATATGAGCATTTCTGCTCTCTCTGCTGTCAGATGATTCTCTTTTCATCCATGATATTGGATCAGAATCAGAATCAAATTTATTGCCAAGTAAGTTCACATATACAAGGAGGCCGCGCCTCAACTTCATTAAATTCTGGTCTTTTAGTGAGCTTGGGGCTAGTGGCCGGCGATCACCTTAGTATTTTCTGTTTTTCTGCTTTTTTTTCTTTTCTCTCTGTTTGAGGTGCGGCTCCATCCAGAGCTGGGTGTGGTATCTGTTCTGGAAACCATCCTGTGTACCGCAACATTTCCTGTATTGTCGTTTGTGAATTGTTTAGTAATTTGTGTCTGTAGCATGGTCACCCCTTTGAGTCCTTACTACTGTTGCTCTGGGGGTTAGTAAGGTTAGACCTTACTTATGTGAAGCGCCTTGAGGCCACCTTGTTGTGATTTGTGCTATATAAATAAAAATAAATTGTAATAATTGAAAATGAATTTATCTAGTGTCATTGTGCATAAATAACATTAAAAAGTAAGCAAAAATGCTTATGTAAGAAGTATAGGTGCATAAACAACAATAAAAATACTGTTAAAGTGTAGGAGTCAATAGGCAAAACTATGTTCACTGTAAAAATAATATAGCATAGTGGAATGAGGCTGTGCAAGTCATGCAGGTGTACAGTACCTTTCAGGGCTGGGATGATCAGTATGTACTTTGTGGTAGTGTGGGGGCAGGGTAAATGGGGTTATCTGGCATTATTTCTAAGTCTAGCTGTGGACGGAAATAAGCTGTTTTCATGTCTTGAGGTTTTAGTCCTGATGGACCTCAGCCAGAGGGGAGGGTAACAAATAGTTTGTGTCCTGGTTGAGAGGGATCAGCCACTATCTTCCCTGCTCGCCTCAGCCTCCTGGAGGTTACAGGTCCTGGAGGGATGGAAGATTACAGTCGATCACCTTTTCTGCTGTGTGGATGATACTCTGCAGTCTGCTCCTGTCCTTAGCAGTGGCAGCATACCAATCAATCAATTCAATCAATTTTTTTTTTAATACGCCAACACAACAAACAGTTTATATTGTAAGGCAAGGCCATACAATAATTATGTAAAACCCCAACGGTCAAAACGACCCCCTGTGAGCAAGCACTTGGCTACAGTGGGAAGGAAAACTCCCTTTTAACAGGAAGAACCTCCAGCAGAACCAGGCTCAGGGAGGGGCAGTCTTCTGCTGGGACTGGTTGGGGCTGAGGGAGAGAACCAGGAAAAAGACATGCTGTGGAGGGGAGCAGAGATCAATCACTAATGATTAATGCAGAGTGGTGCATACAGAGCAAAAAGAGAAAGAAACCTCAGTGCATCATGGGAACCCCCCAGCAGTCTACGTCTATAGCAGCATAACTAAGGGATGGTTCAGGGTCACCTGATCCAGCCTAACTATAAGCTTTAGCAAAAAGGAAAGTTTTAAGCCTAATCTTAAAAGTAGAGGGTCTGTCTCCCTGATCTGAATTGGGAGCTGGTTCCACAGGAGAAGAGCCTGAAAGCTGAAGGCTCTGCCTCCCATTCTACTCTTACAAACCTAGGAACTACAAGTAAGCCTGCAGTCTGAGAGCGAAGCGCTCTATTGGGGTGATATGGTACTATGAGGTCCCTAAGATAAGATGGGACTGATTATTCAAAACCTTATAAGTAAGAAGAAGAATTTTAAATTCTATTCTAGAATTAACAGAAGCCAATGAAGAGAGGCCAATATGGGTGAGATATGCTCTCTCCTTCTAGACAGTGATGGAGGAGATGATGGACTCAGTGATGGCAGTGTAGAGGTTCAATCAATCAATCAATCAACTTTTTTCTATGTAGCGCCAAATCACAACAAACAGTTGCCCCAAGGCGCTCTTATTGTAAGGCAAGGCCATACAATAATTATGAAAAACCCAACGGTCAAAACGACCCCTATGAGCAAGCACTTGGCAACAGTGGGAAGGAAAAACTCCCTTTTACAGGAAGAAACCTCCAGCAGAACCAGGCTCAGGGAGGGGCAGTCTTCTGCTGAGACTGGTTGGGGCTGAGGGAGAGAACCAGGAAAAGACATGCTGTGAAGGGGGGCAGAGATCAATCACTAATGATTAAATGCAGAGTGATGCATACGGAGCAAAAAGAGAAAAACAGTGCATTAGGGAACCCCCCCACAATCTACGTCTAAAGCAGCATAACCAAGGGATGGTCCAGGGTCACCCGATCCAGCCCTAACTATAAGCCTTAGCGAAAAGGAAAGTTTTAAGCCTAATCTTAAAAGTAGAGAGGGTATCTGTCTCCCTGATCTGAATTGGAGCTGGTTCCACAGGAGAGGAGCCTGAAAGCTGAAGGCTCTGCCTCCCATTCTACTCTTACAAACCCTAGGAACTACAAGTAAGCCCGCAGTCTGAGAGCGAAGCGCTCTAATGGGGTATATGGTACTACGAGGTCCCTAAGATAAGATGGGACCTGATTATTCAAAACCTTATAAGTAAGAAGAAGAATTTTAAATTCTATTCTAGAATTAACAGGAAGCCAATGAAGAAGGCCAACACGGGTGAGATATGCTCTCTCCTGCTAGTCCCCGTCAGTACTCTAGCTGCAGCATTCTGAACCAACTGAAGGCTTTTTAGGGAACTTTTAGGACAACCTGATAATAATGAATTACAATAGTCCAGCCTAGAGGAAATAAATGCATGAATAGTTTTTCAGCATCACTCTGAGACAAGACCTTTCTGATTTTAGAGATATTGCGTAAATGCAAAAAGGCAGTCCTACATATTTGTTTAATATGCGCTTTGAATGACATATCCTGATCAAAAATGACTCCAAGATTTCTCACAGTATTACTAGAGATCAGGGAAATGCCATCCAGAGTAAGGATCTGGTTAGACACCATGCTTCTAAGATTTGTGGGCCAAGTACAATAACTTCAGTTTTATCTGAGTTTAAAAGCAGGAAATTAGAGGTCATCCATGTCTTGCTGGGTATCATATGCGTAACAATGAAATTTAAGCAATACCGTCTAATAATACTGCCTAAGGGAAGCATGTATAAAGTGAATAAAATTGGTCCTAGCACGAACCTTGTGGAACTCCATAATTAACTTTAGTCTGTGAAGAAGATTCCCCATTTACATGAACAAACTGTAATCTATTAGCAAATATGATTCAAACCACCGCAGCGCAGTGCCTTTAATACCTATGACATGCTCTAATCTCTGTAATAAAATTTTATGGTCAACAGTATCAAAAGCAGCACTGAGGTCCAGATCAAGCACAGAGATAAGTCCACTGTCCGAAGCCTAAGAAGATCATTTGAACCTTCACTAATGCTGTTTCTGTACTATGATTAATTCTAAAACCTGACTGAAACTCTTCAAATAGACCATTCCTCTGCAGGTGATCAGTTAGCTGTTTTACAACTACCCTCTCAAGAATCTTTGAGAGAAAAGGAAGGTTGGAATTGGCCTATAATTAGCTAAGATAGCTGGGTCAAGTGATGGCTTTTTAAGTAATGGTTTAATTACTGCCACCTTAAAGGCCTGTGGTACATAACCAACTAACAAAGATAGATTGATCATATTAAGCTTGAAGCATTAAATAATGGTAGGACTTCCTTGAGCAGCCTGGCAGGAATGGGGTCCAATAAACATGCCGATGGTTTGGACGAAGCAACCAATGAAAATAACTCAGACAGAACAACGGAGAGAAAGAGTCTAACCAAATACCGGCATCACTGAAAGCAGCCAAGATAACGATACATCTTTGGGATGGTTATGAGTAATTTTTTCTCTAATAGTCAAAATTTTGTTAGCAAAGAAAGTCATGAAGTCATACTAGTTAAAGTTAATGGAATACTCAGCTCATAGAGCTCTGACTCTTTGTCAGCCTAGCTACAGTGCTGAAAAGAAACCTGAGGTATTCTTATTTTCTTCAATTAGTGATGAGTAGAAAGATGTCCTAGCTTTACGGAGGGCTTTTTTATAGAGCAACAAACTCTTTTTCCAGGCTAAGTGAAGATCTTCTAATTAGTGAGACGCCATTTCCTCTCCAACTTACGGTTATCTGCTTTAAGCTACGAGTTTGTGAGTTATACCACGGAGTCAGACACTTCTGATTTAAAGCTCTCTTTTTCAGAGGGGCTACAGCATCCAAAGTTGTCTTCAAAGAGGATGTAAAACTATTGACGAGATACTCTAACTCCCTTACAGAGTTTAGGTAGCTACTCTGCTCTGTGTTGGTATATGACATTAGAGAACATAACGAAGGAATCATATCCTTAAACCTAAATCAGGGTAAATGTAAATGTTATTAAAAAATGATCAGACAGAAGGGAGTTTTCAGGGAATACTGTTAAGTCTTCAATTTCCATACCATAAGTCAGAAACAAGATCTAAGATATGATTAAAGTGGTGGGTGGACTCATTTACATTTTGAGCAAAGCCGATAGAGTCTAATAATAGATTAAATGCAGTGTTGAGGCTGTCATTCTCAGCATCTGTGTGGATGTTAAAATCGCCCACTATAATTATCTTATCTGAGCTAAGCACTAAGTCAGACAAAAGGTCTGAAAATTCACAGAGAAACTCACAGTAACGACCAGGTGGACGATAGATAATAACAAATAAAACTGGTTTTTGGGACTTCCAATTTGGATGGACAAGACTACGAGACAAGCTTTCAAATGAATTAAAGCTCTGTCTAGGTTTTTTGATTAATTAATAAGCTGGAATGGAAGATTGCTGCTAATCCTCCGCCACGGCCCGTGCTACGAGCATTCTGACAGTTAGTGTGACTCGGGGGTGTTGACTCATTTAAACTAACATATTCATCCTGCTGTAACCAAGTTTCTGTTAGGCAGAATAAATCAATATGTTGATCAATTATTATATCATTTACCAACAGGGACTTAGAAGAGAGAGACCTAATGTTTAATAGACCACATTTAACTGTTTTAGTCTTGTGGTGCAATTGAAGGTGCTATATTATTTTTTCTTTTTGAATTTTTATGCTTAAATAGATTTTTGCTGGTTATTGGTGGTCTGGGAGCAGGCACCGTCTCTACGGGGATGGGGTAATGAGGGGATGGCAGGGGGAGAGAAGCTGCAGAGAGGTGTATAAGACCACAGCTCTGCCTCCTGGTCCCAACGCTGGACAGTCACAGTTTGGAGGATCCAAGAAAATTGGCCAGATTTCTAGAAATGAGAGCTGCTCCATCTAAAGTGGGATGGATGCAGTCTCTCCTAACAAGACCAGGTTTTCCCCAGAAGCTTTGCCAATTATCAATGAAGCCCACCTCATGTTTTGGACACCGCTCAGACAGCCAGCAATTCAAGGAGAACATGCGGCTAAACATGTCACTCCCGGTCCGATTGGGGAGGGGCCCAGAGAAAACTACAGAGTCCGACATTGTTTTTGCAAAGTTACACACCGATTCAATGTTAATTTTAGTGACCTCCGATTGGCGTAACCGAGTGTCATTACTGCCGACGTGAATTACAATCTTACCAAATTTACGCTTAGCCTTAGCCAGCAATTTCAAATGTCCTTCGATGTCGCCTGCTCTGGCCCCCGGAAGACAATTGACAATGGTTGCTGGTGTCGCTAACTTCACATTTCTCAAAACAGAGTCGCCAATAACCAGAGTTTGATCCTCGGCGAGTGTATCGTCGAGTGGGGAAAAACGGTTAGAGATGTGAACGGGTTGACGGTGTACACGGGCTTCTGTTTAGGGCGACGCTTCCTCCTCACAGTCACCCAGTCAGCCTGCTTTCCTAAAACACACAAGGAATAATGTGTAAATAACTTAAAGGTGATCAGCAGAAGGATGTGCCCCAATCAAGGCACCAACAGGCCATGAAGCAGCACAGGCAACGCACGACAACAGCGAACGCACGACAACGGTGCTAAAATAAAATAAAAATCAACTAAACACGCTGTGGAGCAGCACAGATAACGCACGACAACAGTGCTAAAAGAGAAAAAAAATAAAATAAAATAAAAAAAATAAAATAAAATAAAATAAAAAAAATAAAAACGAAAGCGTTAGCAAGCTAGTTAGCTTGCCAACGCTGATGAAAGTTAGCTGATAAAAGTGCTCCGTCGCGATGTTTCAACCGTTAGAGGTCTTCCTTAGGCGTTGGAGCACAGTAAAAAAGTAAAAAAAAAAAGTAAAAAGGTAAAAAGTAAAAAAGTCTTGAAAAAGACTGTTAATTCAAGTCCAAGCAGCAGGGAGCAGTCTCTGTGTAAACAGTCCCAACAGAGAGCCAAAATTCTGATGCTTTCCTGACATTCCTGCTGTCAGCATGCCAATTGCACGCTCCATCAAATCTTGCAACATCTGTGGCATTGTGCTGTGTGATCATTGTTTTTGGCAGGTTGAACTTCCTCAGCTGCTGCAGAAAGTACATCCTCTATTGTGCTCTCTGGGTGAGAGAGCTGGCGTTCAGCTCCCACTTGAGGTCCTCGGTGATGGTGATCCCCAGGTAACAGAAAGACTCCACAATGGTGACTGTGGAGTCACACAGGGTGATGGGGTGGCCAGGACCTGAGTTCTTTCTGAAGTCAACAACCCTCTCCACTGTCTTGAGGGCATTGAGCTCCAGGTTGTTACGTTTGCATCAGGACACAGGTTATTGATCTCCCGTCTGTTGGCAGACTCATCCCCATCACTGATGAGTCCAATGAGTGTTGTATCATCAGCGAACTTCAGGAGCTTTACAGAGTGGTGGCTGGAGGTATAGCTGTTGGTGTACAGGGAGAAGAGTAGAAGGGAAAGAATGCAGCCTTAGGAGGAACTAATGGACTGTGGGTCGGAGATGTGCCCCCAGCTTCACATGCTGCCTCCTGTTGGACAGGAAGTCAGTGATCCACCTGCAGGTGGAGTCGGGCATGCCAAGCTGAGAGAGCTTGTCCTGCAGCAGGGCCGCAAAGGTGGAGGACCACGTTGACAGCATCGTCTACTAACCTGTTGGCTCTGTAAGTGAACTGCAGGGGATCGAGGTGAGGGTCAGAGATGGCCTTGAGGTGTGTGAGGACAAGGCACGCAAAGGTCTTGATCACCACAGAGATCAGGACAACGGGTCTGTAGTCATTAGCTCCTGAAGTTCTTTGTTTTGGGGATGGGGATGATGGTGGAGGCTTTGAAGCATGCTGGCACCTGGCATGTCTCCAGTAAAGTATTGAAGATTTCTGTGAACACTGGGGACAGTTGGTCTACACAGTGCCAACTGCTTTGTGTGGGTTTTGCCTTTTGAGAAGCCTGTTGACATCTCTCTCATGAATAGAGAGGGTGGTGGGGGAGGAGGTGTTGTGGGTTGGAGCTGTTGGTTGTCATTGGGGATGGTGGTAAGACTGTCCCATTGTGTTTCAAATCTGCAGTTAAAACTCATTCAATTGATTTGCTAATGAGGGTCCTTGGCAGAGTGGGGGAGGTTTGGTTTGTAGTTGGTGATCTGTCTGAGACTTTTCCAGTCAAAAGTGGAGTCATGGCTGAGAACTGATGCTGGGGTTTCTAAGAGTACAGCCGTTTAGCTTCTGTGATCACCTTCCCAAATGTGTACTTAGACTCTTTAAACCTGACCTTGTCCTCGCTCTTCAAAGCCTCCTCCTTTTGCATCCTTAGCTGATTTTTTTTACTGAACCAGGGTTAGTCATTGTTATACCTCACTGTGGTTCGTGATGGAAAGCAGCAGTCCTCACAGAAGCTGATATTTGAAGTCACAGCATCTGTGTATTCATCCAGAGTGTTGGTGGCAGTCTTGAACTCATCCCAGTCCATTTTTTTCTAAACATGGCTGTAGATCCTCCACAGCCTCACTGCTCCACACTTTAGATGTCCTCACTACAGGTTTACAGAGCTTTATTAAAGCCTCGGTCCCACCAAATAATGAAGGCTGAAGAAGGAGCCACGCATGGGTTGTGTCATGATTATTTGAAGAATGACCCACATTTTCATCTATCATGTATTCACTATGAAGGTGCCACTATGTGCCTCTCTGTACCCCGCATGTGCCGCGTGGCAGCCTCTAGTGAGCCACGACCGACCTGTCCATTACAGCCTCGAATGGCTCGCATCAGCCACACTAATCCACATAGTGCCATGATAGCGCCATGTTGGTGCACGTGTAGACATGAGTTTGGTCCAAACCTCCAGCCCTCCCACACCTGGCCCCTTCAAAGTGTGGGTTTTCAATTCACAGATTCAAATCAAATCAAATCAATTTTATTTATATAGCGCCAAATCACAACAACAGTTGCCCCAAGGTGCTTTATATTGTAAGGCAAAAGCCATACAATAATTACAGAAAACCCCAACGGTCAAAACGACCCCCTGTGAGCAAGCACTTGGCGACAGTGGGAAGGAAAATCTCCCTTTTAACATGAAGAAACCTCCAGCAGAACCAGGCTCAGGGAGGGGCAGTCTTCTGCTGGGACTGGTTGGGGCTGAGGGAGAGAACCAGGAAAAAGACATGCTGTGGAGGGGAGCAGAGATCGATCACTAATGATTAAATGCAGAGTGGTGCATACAGAGCAAAAAGAGAAAGAAACAGTGCATCATGGGAACCCCCCAGCAGTCTAAGTCTATAGCAGCATAACTAACATAACTTCAGGGTCACCTGATCCAGCCCTAACTATAAGCTTTAGCAAAAAGGAAAGTTTTAAGCCTAATCTTAAAAGTAGAGAGGGTGTCTGTCTCCCTGATCTGAATTGGGAGCTGGTTCCACAGGAGAGGAGCCTGAAAACTGAAGGCTCTGCCTCCCATTCTACTCTTACAAACCCTAGGAACTACAAGTAAGCCTGCAGTCTGAGAGCGAAGCGCTCTATTGGGGTGATATGGTACTATGAGGTCCCTAAGATAAGATGGGACCTGATTATTCAAAACATTATAAGTAAGAAGAAGAATTTTAAATTCTATTCTAGAATTAACAGGAAGCCAATGAAGAGAGGCCAATATGGGTGAGATATGCTCTCTCCTTCTAGTCCCTGTCAGTACTCTAGCTGCAGCATTTTGAATTAACTGAAGGCTTTTCAGGGAACTTTTAGGACAACCTGATAATAATGAATTACAATAGTCCAGCCTAGAGGAAATAAATGCATGAATTAGTTTTTCAGCATCACTCTGAGACAAGACCTTTTTAATTTTAGAGATATTGCGTAAATGCAAAAAAGCAGTCCTACATATTTGTTTAATATGCGCTTTGAATGACATATCCTGATCAAAAATGACTCCAAGATTTCTCACAGTATTACTAGAGGTCAGGGTAATGCCATCCAGAGTAAGGATCTGGTTAGACACCATGTTTCTAAGATTTGTGGGGCAAGTACAATAACTTCAGTTTTATCTGAGTTTAAAAGCAGGAAATTAGAGGTCATCCATGTCTTTATGTCTGTAAGACATTCCTGCAGTTTAACTAATTGGTGTGTGTCCTCTGGCTTCATGGATAGATAAGCTGGGTATCATCTGCGTAACAATGAAAATTTAAGCAATGCTTTCTAATAACACTGCCTAAGGGAAGCATGTATAAAGTGAATAAAATTGGTCCTAGCACAGAACCTTGTGGAACTCCGTAATTAACCTTAGTCTGTGAAGAAGACTCCCCATTTACATGAACAAATTGTAATCTATTAGATAAATATGATTCAAACCACTGCAGCGGAGTGCCTTTAATACCTATGGCATGCTTTTACGTAATTATTGTATGGCCTTGCCTTACAATATAAAGCGCCTTGGGGCAACTGTTTGTTGTAATTTGGCGCTATATAAATAAAATTGATGATTGATTGATTGATTGCTCTAATCTCTGTAATAAAATTTTATGGTCAACAGTATCAAAAGCAGCACTGAGGTCTAACAGGACAAGCACAGAGATGAGTCCACTGTCCGAGGCCATAAGAAGATCATTTGTAACCTTCACTAATGCTGTTTCTGTACTATGATGAATTCTAAACCCTGACTGAAACTCTTCAAATAGACCATTCCTCTGCAGATGATCAGTTAGCTGTTTTACAACTACCCTTTCAAGAATTTTTGAGAGAAAAGGAACGTTGGAGATTGGCCTATAATTAGCTAAGCTGGGTCAAGTGATGGCTTTTTAAGTAATGGTTTAATTACTGCCACCTTAAAAGCCTGTGGTACATAGCCAACTAATAAAGATAGATTGATCATATTTACGATCGAAGCATTAATTAATGGTAGGGCTTCCTTGAGCAGCCTGGTAGGAATGGGGTCTAAAAGACATGTTGATGGTTTGGAGGAAGGAACTAATGAAAATAACTCAGACAGAACAATCGGAGAGAAAGAGTCTAACCAAATACCAGCATTACTGAAAGCAGCCAAAGATAACGATATGTCTTTAGGATGGTTATGAGTAATTTTTTCTCTAATAGTTAAAATTTTATTAGCAAAGAAAGTCATGAAGTCATTACTAGTTAAAGTTAAAGGAATACTCGGCTCAATAGAGCTCTGACTCTTTGTCAGCCTGGCTACAGTGCTGAAAAGAAACCTGGGGTTGTTCTTATTTTCTTCAATTAGTGATGAGTAGTAAGATGTCCTAGCTTTACGGAGGGCTTTTTTATAGAGCAACAGACTCTTTTTCCAGGCTAAGTGAAGATCTTCTAAATTAGTGAGATGCCATTTCCTCTCCAACGTACGGGTTATCTGCTTTAAGCTGCGGGTTTGTGAGTTATACCACGCAGTCAGGCACTTCTGATGTAAAGCTCTCTTTTTCAGAGGAGCTACAGCATCCAAAGTTGTGCTCAATGAGGATGTAAAACTATTGACGAGATAATCTATCTCACTCACAGAGTTTAGGTAGCTACTCTGCACTGTGTTGGTATATGGCATTGGAGAACATAACAAAGAAGGAATCATATCCTTAAACCTAGTTACAGCGCTTTCCGAAAAACTTCTAGTGTAATGAAACTTATTCCCCACTGCTGGGTTAGAGTAAATCAGAGTAAATGTAAATGTTATTAAGAAATGATCAGACAGAAGGGGGTTTTCAGGGAATACTGTTAAGTCTTCAATTTCCATACCATAAGTCAGAACAAGATCTAAGGTATGATTAAAGTGGTGGGTGGACTCATTTACATTTTGAGCAAAGCCAATAGAGTCTAATAATAGATTAAATGCAGTGTTGAGGCTGTCATTCTCAGCATCTATGTGGATGTTAAAATCGCCCACTATAATTATCTTATCTGAGCTAAGCACTAAGTCAGACAAAAGGTCTGAAAATTCACAGAGAAACTCACATTAACAACCAGGTGGACAATAGATAATAACAAATAAAACTGGTTTTTGGGACTTCCAATTTGGATGGACAAGACTAAGAGTAAAGCTTTCAAATGAATTAAAGCTCTGTCTGGGTTTTTGATTAATTAATAAGCTGGAGTCGAAGATTGCTGCTAATCCTCCCCCTCGGCCCGTGCTACGAGCATTCTGACAGTTAGTGTGACTCGGGGGTGTTGACTCATTTAAACTAACATATTCATCCTGCTGTAACCAGGTTTCTGTAAGGCAGAATAAATCAATATGTTGATCAATTATTATATCATTTACTAACAGGGACTTAGAAGAGAGAGACCTAATGTTTAATAGACCACATTTAACTGTTTAGTCTGTGGTGCAGTTGAAGGTGCTATATTATTTTTTCTTTTTGAATTTTTATGCTTAAATAGATTTTTACTGGTTGTTGGTGGTCTGGGAGCAGGCACCGTCTCTACGGGGATGGGGTAATGAGGGGATGGCAGGGGGAGAGAAGCTGCAGAGAGGTGTGTAAGACTACAACTCTGCTTCCTGGTCTCAACCCTGGATAGTCACGGTTTGGAGGATTTAAGAAAATTGGCCAGATTTCTAGAAATGAGAGCTGCTCCATCCAAAGTGGGATGGATGCCGTCTCTCCTAACAAGACCAGGTTTTCCCCAGAAGCTTTGCCAATTATCTATGAAGCCCACCTCATTTTTCTCAGCCCACCTGATATCAGCCATGCTGCTTTGTTATTGTCGTCCAGCGACCGTCGTCGGCTCATGACGTCGGTATCTTCTTGCGAGCAGATGTCCCTCGACCAATGAGATAAGAGTGATTCTGTATTGTCAACTCGTGTCTGTCAGCTCATTGGTGAAAAGCAGGAGAGAGGCTGGGATCAAATTTACCGTAAGTTTCCATATAAAGCGCCAGTCAATTCCATTGACATTTTACAGACTTTTTGATTCTCACAGAAATACGGGACAAACTGCGTCCCGTTTCAGGTCAATACGGAACGCACACTTTTATTTCGGTCTTTTGCGCACTCTCCACCTGTGTTGCCACACAGCTCCTGCTCTTAGCTGCTCCACTGGAGTTATTATCTTCCGTGTCTTTAAACACACATCCACTTTCACGCAGTCACCCAAATTTTAACTTTGTGTTCATCCAATATTGACTGAAATATCACTCTTTTGTGAGCTGGTGTTCTGCCTAAATGAGTCACTGCCTCAGTGCGCACACACAGCGGAGCTCATGTGATCCATTAACAAGATATTAAATCAACATACTTTTACATATAACAGACATCAACATACAGACATACTTTTACAGCAAGGAACTGTTTTATCAAGCTATAAAAAACATTAAAAATAATTACCTTAAGCTGTAGAGACATAAAGACATGGATGACCTCTAATTTCCTGCTTTTAAACTCAGATAAAACTGAAGTTATTGTACTTGGCCCCACAAATCTTAGAAACATGGTGTCTAACCAGATCGTTACTCTGGATGGCATTACCCTGACCTCTAGTAATACTGTGAGAAATCTTGGAGTCATTTTTGATCAGGATATGTCATTCAAAGCGCATATTAAACAAATATGTAGGACTGCTTTTTTGCATTTAGGCAATATCTCTAAAATTAGAAAGGTCTTGTCTCAGAGTGATGCTGAAAAACTAATTCATGCATTTATTTCCTCTAGGCTGGACTGTTGTAATTCATTATTATCAGGTTGTCCTAAAAGTTCCCTGAAAAGCCTTCAGTTGGTTCAGAATGCTGCAGCTAGAGTACTGACGGGGACTAGAAGGAGAGAGCATATCTCACCCATATTGGCCTCTCTTCATTGGCTTCCTGTTAATTCTAGAATAGAATTTAAAATTCTTCTTCTTACTTATAAGGTTTTGAATAATCAGGTCCCATCTTATCTTAGGGACCTCATAGTACCATATCACCCCAATAGAGCGCTTCGCTCTCAGACTGCAGGCTTACTTGTAGTTCCTAGGGTTTGTAAGAGTAGAATGGGAGGCAGAGCCTTCAGCTTTCAGGCTCCTCTCCTGTGGAACCAGCTCCCAATTCAGATCAGGGAGACAGACACCCTCTCTACTTTTAAGATTAGGCTTAAAACTTTCCTTTTTGCTAAAGCTTATAGTTAGGGCTGGATCAGGTGACCCTGAACCATCCCTTAGTTATGCTGCTATAGACGTAGACTGCTGGGGGGTTCCCATGATGCACTGTTTCTTTCTCTTTTTGCTCTGTATGCACCACTCTGCATTTAATCATTAGTGATCGATCTCTGCTCCCCTCCACAGCATGTCTTTTTCCTGGTTCTCTCCCTCAGCCCCAACCAGTCCCAGCAGAAGACTGCCCCTCCCTGAGCCTGGTTCTGCTGGAGGTTTCTTCCTGTTAAAAGGGAGTTTTTCCTTCCCACTGTCGCCAAGTGCTTGCTCATAGGGGGTCGTTTTGACCGCTGGGGTTTTTCTGTAATTATTGTATGGCCTTGTCTTACAATATAAAGCGCCTTGGGGCAACTGTTTGTTGTGATTTGGCGCTATATAAATAAAATTGATTTGATTTGATTTGTTCAAAATACATTCCACATGGAGCAGGAAAGAGAGGGGAAAAAAAAGTGTCCAGATGAAACAGTGCGCTGATTCTAGAAGAGGTGTTTTCAGCATCCAAGGTGTGGCAGAAAATGATTAATCCACTACAAAATAATTATTTTATATAGAGTCCAGCGCACAGAGCAGGTGGAATTGTGTGCGCAAGAGGCGAGCTGTTCCAAAAAATAGCCTCTCAGGTCCTGCGAAGGTGCCAGGCGCACGGATAATGGACTTTTTGCAGACTCGTAAGCACCACGCAAATGCCTCTAAGCCATCGCAGTAACTCAAACACAAACTGTGCCACGCTGTTGTTGCTAAATTTTGAACATCTTGAAATTAGCGCCACGCTCAGAGAGGAGCCTCGTTAACTGAAGATAATGGCTCTAAGAGCCACTCTGAGCCACTATACTGCCACGATAGCTCACGAAACAAAAAAAAACAGGGTGCGTGGCTCCTTCTTCATCCTTAATTATTCGGTGGGACCGCGGCTTTAGTTTCTGCCTGTAGGTAAGAATCAGATAGACCATGGCATGGTCAGAGTGGCCCAGTGTATTACATGGGATGGCATGATAAGCTTTGTTCATAGTTGTGTAACAGTGATCCAGAGTTCTGTCCTCTCTGGTTGGCCGTTTAATAAGCTGTCTGTATTTGGGAAGTTCATGGGAGAGATTACCTTTGTTAAAGTCACCCAGGACAGTAACTAAAGAATCCGTGTTAGTCCACTCCACATGCAGTATCTGGTTGGCAAGTGTATGTTGTGCCTCATGCCACTGACCACTTGACCTTCCAGATGGTCACTGGCAAATTTCAAACAGGCCTGGACATGTGCTGGCTTGAGCAGGGGGACCTTGCTGCCCTGCAGGATTTTAAACCATGACGGAGTTGTGTGTAACTAATGTAATCTTTGTGACTGTGGTCCCAGCTCTGTTCAGGTTATTGTCCAGGTCCTCCTGTGTAGTTCTGTGCATTCTCAGAATCATCCTTACCCCATGAGGTGAGATCTTACACAGAACCCCAGATTAATAGTCAGCTTGTGTTTCTTCCATTTTCTAATAATTCCGCCAACAGTTGTTGCCTTCCCACCAAGCTGCTCACCTATTGCAGCATTTGATACAGTGGACCATTCCATCCTGCTGACCTGCCTGGCCCAGCAGGTGGGCCTCCAGGGACCTGTACTGCAGTGGTTCAGGTCATATCTTTCAAATAGGTCCTTTACGGTTATGATTAATGACCTCTCCTCTACACCAGCTCCTCTGACCTCCGGTGTGCCACATGGTTCAATTCTTGGCCCTGTCCTTTTCTCGTACATTATGCCAGTAGGTTCTGTTATTGCCCATCACGATATGTCCTTTCATATGTACGCAGATGACTTACAAATCTATCTGCTTGTAACCTCTTTTTCAGACACACAGTCCATCAATTCCTGTCTCACTGACAAAAAGCGCTGGCTATCACAAAACTTTCTCTGTCTGAACGAGTCAAAAACTGAATTCATCCTCTTTGGATCTTCCAGCCATGCAAATTCAGTTAAAAACATCACTTATTTTGGCTTTCAGTTTAACCACACTGTCAGGAATCTGGGTGTGATTTTTGACTCAGATTTAAAATTCAATAAGCAAAATGACTCTGGGGTTAGAGCAAGTTTTTTCCAACTCAGACAGTTAGCCAAGGTCAAACCTTTACTAAACCGTAGCGATTTTGAGAAAACCATCCATGCTTTCATTAGCTCACGTCTGGACTATTGTAACGCTCTATACACTGGACTTAATCAAGCCTCTCTTTATCGTCTGCAGCTGGTGCAGAATGCGGCTGCTTGCCTTCTTACCAGCACTCGCAAACACGACCACCAGTTCTTTACTCCCTCCATTGGCTCGAATTTTCGAATACAATTTAAACTCAATGTTTGTCTTTAGTTCAATCCATGGGCTCGCACTGCCTTACCTCAGTGACATTTTGACCCTTCACCAGCCCAGCAGAGCTTTGCGTTCCTCAGACCAACACCTGCTGGTGGTTCCAAGGTCGAGGTATAGACAGTGGGGCGATTGTGCCTTTACCGTGGCAGGTTCTAAACTCTGGAACTCTCTTCCTCTGAAGTTACGCTCCATCTCATCCCTGCCCCTGTTCAAAGCCAGGCTGAAAACCTATTTGTTTCAATTGGCCTTTGACACATAGAGCTGTGACTTCCTGTGAATTGACAACTGTAATATATTTTAGATGTACATGTTCTATTTTATGGTTGTTTTTAACTGTGTACAGCACTTTGATCAGCTATGGCTGTTGTAAAGCACTTTAGAAATAATACTTGAGTGATTGATTTTGTCCTATCGCCCATCCCAGCCTTGTGCAGGTCTGCAATTTTGTAACTGGTGTCCTTAGACAGCTCTTTGGTATTGGCCATGGTGGATAGGTTGACTAATTGAGTGTGTGGACAGGTGTCTTTTATACAGGTAACAAGTTCAAACAGGTGCAATTAATACAGGTAAAGAGTACAGAATAGGAGGACTTCTTAAAGACAAACTAACAGGTCTGTGAGAGCCAGAATTATTGCTGGTTGGTAGGTGATCAGATACTTATTTTGTGCAATAAAATGGAAATTTTGAAAATCATGCAATGTGATTTTTTGATTTTTATTTCTGTCTCTCACATTTGAGGTGACCTTTCCATTCTTTGTTGGTGGGAAAACTTGCAAAATCAACAGTGGATAAAATACTTATTTGCCTCACTGTATATGCAACAATAGCTGGGTTACACAGTCCAGTGGTGCTTCCTGCTTCACAAAGCGTTGATATTTCAAAGTTCCACAATTTCCACATGACAGTCATTAAACATCTGATAGCCATCGTCAATTTTACGTGTTTTGATTCTTTCATTTGTCCAGCCACAGTCAATAAGCCAGTAAATATAGACGTGGCTAATAGTGAGCAGCGCGAACTGCTTTAAAGTCCATGTCCATGCCACAGCTGTCCCATTGACATTGCGAACATGACATCTCTTCCTCGACAAGCCTTTATGGTCACACTCTTGCAATATAAGCAGGGTTCTAGCTACGGTGGGTGGCGTCGGCACAACTGCCCAGCACTGCAAATTTCCACTCAGCTCTCAGGTTCAATTTGGCTGTACTGCCCAGCACAGATTTTCCAAAACTGAACCGAAATGCTGTTGAAAAATGTACCAATTCCATCGTATTTCAAGCTTATAGAGATGTATGTTTGCTTTATTTTGCAATTTCAACCAAATAACTAAAGAAATAAGAAATATACAGCAGAGATCAGCAGTCAGCTGCATTCAGCATTCTGTGATCCACAGCGCAGAGTAAAGGCAGGTCAGAGCAGACACACTGTGTCTCTCTCCACTTTGAGGAAAAAACTCCATCAAAATCATTCAACAATTATCCAGAGTTCCCGTAGATGCTGATGCATTTAGAAATTTACAATTTATTTTACAGTTTAAGGGCTCCTTGTTTCTAAAACGTTCAGAAAAAAAGTGAGGGGCAGAGAGAGAAAGAGAGAGAGAGAGAGAGAGAGAGAGAGAGAGAGAGAGCAGGAGGAGGATGGGTGTAGAGAGAGAGAGGAGGAGGAGGGGGAGAGAAGGAGGAGGGGTTCACTCATTTTCACATAGGCACTGTTCATAAGCCTCAATGAAACAGGAAAGTGAAAAACTGATTCAAAAAGTTTTTCATCCATGGTTTAAATCAAATCAGTCCAGGTTCAGCTCTTGTTCCAACAAGACAATTAGTGGTTATATTGTTTAAAAAAAATAGTAATGCAATCCCACTCAAAAATTTTGAAAAAAAACTGTCATGACAGAACAACTGCCTGCTTCACTGGATTAAAGGTCGAGTGTGTCATTTTTGAAGAAGAGAGCAAATGCTATATGCCCATCAAATAATGTTTTTTTTAACCTTAAAGTTATTTAAGGTTAAAAAAGTTATTAAATTTAAGTTAGGGTTTGTAAGAGTAGAATGGGAGGCAGAGCCTTCAGCTTTCAGGCTCCTCTCCTGTGGAACCAGCTCCCAATTCAGATCAGGGAGACAGACACCCTCTCTACTTTTAAGATTAGGCTTAAAACTTTCCTTTTTGCTAAAGCTTATAGTTAGGGCTGGATCAGGTGACCCTGAACCATCCCTTAGTTATGCTGATATAGACGTAGACTGCTGGGGGGTTCCCATGATGCACTGTTTCTTTCTCTTTTTGCTCTGTATGCACCACTCTGCATTTAATCATTAGTGATCGATCTCTGCTCCCCTCCACAGCATGTCTTTTTCCTGGTTCTCTCCCTCAGCCCCAACCAGTCCCAGCAGAAGACTGCCCCTCCCTGAGCCTGGTTCTGCTGGAGGTTTCTTCCTGTTAAAAGGGAGTTTTTCCTTCCCACTGTAGCCAAGTGCTTGCTCACAGGGGGTCGTTTTGACCGTTGGGGTTTTACATAATTATTGTATGGCCTTGCCTTACAATATGAGGCGCCTTGGGGCAACTGTTTGTTGTGATTTGGCGCTATATAAAAAAATTGATTGATTGATTGATTGATTTATGGCCTTTTCAATGTTATTTATTTTATTAACTTAGACTTTGACAGAAACTTTTAAACAAATAACTTTGATATTACAACATAAATGTCATTTTTCATCTATTTTTTTTTTTTTTGGCCTTCAATGCATATAAAACCATCAAAATTAATTAAAATAAGGCTTGCCAATAGCGATTTAGAGGTATAAAATCCTATAGCTTCAGAGGGCTCCGCTCCCTCGACCCCCACCCTCCCACTCTAGCTGCCACCTTATCGTGGTGGGGGTGTTTGCGTACCCGGATGATCCTAGGAGCTATGTTGTTGGGGGCTTTGTGTCCCTTGTAGGGTCTCCCAAGGCAAACAGGTCCTAGGTGACGGGTCAGACTAAGGGCAGTTCAGAACCTCCATGACCAGTAAAAAATCAAGGACCGAGATGTCGCCCACTATAGCGGAGCCGGGGCCCCACCCTGGAGCCAGGCCTGGGGTTGGGGCTTGCGCGCGAGCACCTGGTGGTCAGGCTTTAGCCCATGGGGCCCGGCCGGGCTTAGCCCGAAAGAGTGACGTGGGCCCGCCCTCCTGTGGGTTCACCACCTGCAGAGGGGGCCATGGGGGTCAGGTGCAGAGAGGATTGGGTGGATTGGGTGTTGAGAGCGGGTGGCCTGGCGGCCCGGTCCATGCTCACAGCCCCTGGCTGTTGGGACGTGGAATGTCACCTCACTGGGGGTGGGGGGGGGGGGTGGGGGGGAGGAGCCTGAGCTTGTGCAGGAGGTTGAGAGATACCGACTAGAGATAGTCGGGCTCACCTCCACTCACAGCTTGGGCTCTGGTACCCAACTCCTGGAGAGGGGCTGGACGCTTCATTTTTCTGGCGTTGCCCACGGGGAGAGGCAGAGAGCTGGGGTCACACTGCTTATTGCTCCCCAGCTCAGTCGCCATGTGTTGGAGTTTACTCCAGTGAACGAGAGGGTCACATCCCTACGCCTTCTGGTCGGGGACAGGTCTCTCACTGTTGTCTCGGCCTACGGGCCAAGCGGCAGTGCAGAGTACCCGACCTTCTTGGAGTCCCTGGGAGGGGTACTAGATAGTGCTCCGACTGGGGACTCCATTGTTCTCCTGGGGGATTTCAATGCCCACGTGGGCGGCGACAGTGAGACCTGGAGGGGGGTGATCAGGAAGCACGGCCTCCCCGATCTGAACCCGAGTGGTGTTCAGTTGTTGGACTTCTGTGCTAGTCACAGTTTGTCCATCACGAACACCATGTTCGAGCACAAGGGTGTCCATAAGTGCACGTGGCACCCGGACACCCTGAGCCGGAGGTCGATGATCGACTTTTCGTATCATCTGACATTCGGCCACATGTCTCGGACACTCGGGTGAAGAGAGGGGCAGAGCTGTCGACCGATCACCACCTGGTGGTGAGTTTGATCCGCTGGGAGGGGAGGAAGCCGGTCAGACCTTGCAGGCCCAAACGTATCATGAGGGTCTGCTGGGAACGACTGGTGGAACCCTCTGTCAGCGAGGTCTTCAACTCCCATCTCTGGGAGAGCTTCTCCCAGATCCTGGGGGAGGGTGGAGACATGGAGTCCGAGTGAACCATGTTCTCTACCTCCATTGTTGATGCGGCCGCTCATAGCTGTGGTCGCAAGGTCTCTGGTGCCTGTCGCAGCGGCAATCCCCGAACCCGGTGGTGGACACCGGAAGTAAGGGATGCCGTCAAGCTGAAGAAGGAGTCCTACTTATCTTTGTTGGTAGATGGGACCCCAGAGGCAGCTGACAGGTACCGGCAGGCCAAGCGTGCCTCAGCCCGTGTGGTCGCAGAGGCAAAAACTCGGGTCTGGGAGGAGTTCGGGGAGGCCATGGAGAAGGACTGTCGGTCGGCCTCGAGAAGATTCTGGCAAACCATCCGACGCCTCGGGAGGCGGAAGCAGCTCTCCACCCGCACTGTTTACGGTGCGGGTGGGGAGCTGTTGACCCTGACTGGGGATGTTGTCGAGCGGTGGAAGGAATACTTCGAGGATCTCCTCAATCCCATCGTCACGTCTTCCGAAGAGGAAGCAGAGACTGGGGACTCAGAGGCGGACTCATCCATTACCCAGGCCGAAGTCACCGAGGTGGTTAGAAAGCTCCTCGGTGGCAAGGCTCCTGGGGTGGATGAAATCCGTCCTGAGTACCTTAAGTCTCTGGATGTTGTGGGACTGTCTTGGCTGACGCACCTCTGCAACATCGGCCGTGAGCTGCAGTCACATAACATACCCAGTAAGGTGTCCCAAAAAATGCCAACTTTAAAAAATTTCGAGTCTCACCCACCAAAAAGTCATTCTCACATGT
Source organism: Thalassophryne amazonica (assembly GCF_902500255.1). NCBI lineage: Eukaryota > Metazoa > Chordata > Actinopteri > Batrachoidiformes > Batrachoididae > Thalassophryne > Thalassophryne amazonica. Next base: position 2,074,855 of record NC_047122.1, read on the forward strand.
AAAATTGGTTGCCAATCAGAAATTATTTAGAGGTGGCTCAAGGTCACCAAACATTGAAAATCTAACCGCGACAATTGACATCGGTGCAATAATTGGAATGTCATATCTTTGCCACTTTTAGAACTATTAGATCACTACTTTTGAGATGTGTACAGTTTATTTTGGTAATTTAGAAATTATAGCAGCAGATTGGGTGCTAGATGTTTACTGCAGTGACTGTACAGGTCCAAACTTGGCTCCAAACCCAATTTGTGCAGAAGCTGGGCTTCATAGTCAGCCTATGATATTGGTCAGTTAGACAATTTATTTACGTTATATTTACAATACTGTGTTTACTTACTTTTTATTTTGCCTTTATGGCTTTGTTTCATATTTTTTGGTACTTTGTTAACTGTCTGCATTCTGCAAGTGCTTACAGATTAATCATAAATGTGGAAAAAAAACACTCTGTTAGGGCCATTTTTATCATTTCTATATAATTAGTGCAATGAAAATACTTATATGAATACTGAAGATCAGCTGCTGGTTAAAGGTATGTAATATGTTACTGTGATGCTTTCATATGGAATATATCAATGTTTCTAGTGTTTAGAGAGACCAAAACTGGTGAGTGTCCATACAGTGCTATAGTTTTGTTTCACTTCCCAGTCTTCCAGGTTTCAGATCTGCAAAAAACTGGCAAAACCAGCCAAGTTTGGAATTGTATATTCACTGCAGTAAACATCAGGCACCAAATCTGCTGCTAATTTCTAAATTACCAAAGGCCGATTGTCGCAGGTAGATTTTCAATGTTTGGTGACCTTGAGCCATCTCTAAATAATTTCTGATTGGCAAACAATTTTACATGTGAGAATGACTCACCAAAAGGAAACTTTTTGGTGGGCGAGACTCGAAATTTTTTAAAGTTGGCATTTTTTGCGACACCCTAGTACCCAGCACTAAAATTCTTCTAGCTACTTGTAGAACCCTGAATATCAGATAAATATGTGCAGCTATTGCATAGACAAATGTAAAAGTGTAAATGAAATTAAACAATAAAACATGGATGTCAAGCATTGTAAACAATGGGATTTGAATTTCATCTGACTCAAAAAAGAAACAGATGTTGACAAAGCAATGCATTCTGGGTGGATTTTTCCTACATGTGGTAGGTAGAACTGGCCACCTGCTGTTTGTGTTATTTCTCTGGATTGTTGACTTGCCGTCCTGTCAGATGCCATTGTGGATCCTCGTCACCATTCAACGGTGGCAGGTTGTGGATGCAGGTCCATTCTTTGGAATTTTGCTATTCTTTATCATACTCTAATTGTATAAATTCATGTGTTGATATTTAGCATTTCTTCTATGTTCATTAGTTTTCATCTTTGTCATACACAAAATTTTACAGTTTTTAAAATCATTATTGCCAACATGCATTGTTCAGAACTGAAGTCACATCAAACAATTTCATTGCTTTCACACAAAATTTATTGAATGGCCACATATTACAGAGTATATGACCTTTTTTCGAATTCATACTCCAAAACCTGCAAAGCACATTTTTCAAATGCTAACAACCTGTTGGGGTGTGCAGCCAATACATGGCCAGTCCCAAGCCCAGATAAATGAGTAGGGTTGCATCAGGAAGCTGCATCCCCCATAAAAAAAGTCATCACAACCATGCTGAGTACAAATCAAACTTCCATACCAGTTCAGTCAAAACCCAGGTTAACGACTGCCACGGTACCGTTGCCCAACAGGGTGATGGTGGAAATTGGGCTACTCCTGGGCAAAGAAGAAGAGGAGGAAAATGTGTCCACAGATAACAGGAGAAGAGGAAAACTAGAAGAGTGAAAGTGAGAGTCTCTCCACTCAACTTTATTTAAACTGCACATTGAAACAGAGAGTGTGTGCCAATTACAGTGGGATCACACTACTCAGCCTCCCTGGTAATGTCTACTCCAGGGTGCTGGAAAGGAGGGTTCGGGCGATAGTCGAACTTCGTATTGAAGAGGAACAATGCGGGTTCCGTCCTGGTTGTGGAACAACTGACCAACCCTTTACTCTCACAAGGATCCTGGAGGGGGCCTGGGAGTATGCCCATCCAGTCTACATATGTTTTGTGGTCTTTGAGAACGCGTATGACCGGGTACCCCAGGAGATACTGTGGGAGGTGCTGCGGGAATATGGAGTGAGGGCTTCCCTTCTCAGGGCCATCCAATCTCTGGACTCACAAAGAGAGAGTTGTGTTCGGGTGCTTAGCAGTAAGTTGGACTCATTTCCGGTGGGGGTTGGCCTCTGCCAGGGCTGTGCCTTGTCACCAATGCTGTTTGTGATATTCATGGACAGGATACCAAGGTGTAGTCGGGGGGTGGAGGGTTTTCAGTTTGGTGGGCTCAGGATGTCATCACTGCTTTTTGCAGATGATGTGGTCTTGTTGGCTTCATCGGGCTGTAACCTCCAACACTCACTGAGTCGGTTCTCACCCAAGTGTGCAGTGGCTGGAATGAGGATCAGCACCTCTAACTCTGAGGCCATGGTTCTCAGCAGGAAACCGATGGTTTGCCTACTCCGGATAGGGAATGCGGTCTTGCCCCAAGTGAAGGAGTTCAAGTACCTCTGGCTCTTGTTCACGAGTGAGGGGATAATGGAGTGTGAGATCGGCCGGAGAATCGGCACAACAGGGGTGGTGTTGCATTTGCTCTACCATACTGTTGTGATGAAAGGGAGCAGAGCCAAAAGATGAAGCTCTCAATCTACTGGTCAATCTTCATTCCTACTCTCACTTATAGTCATGAAAGAAAGAACGAGATCGCGGCTACAAGCAGTTGAAATGGGCTTCCTTAGGAGGGTGGCTGGTGTCTCCATTAGAGATGGGGTAAGAACCTCGGTCATCCATGGTAAGCTTGGAGTAGAGCCACTGCTCCTTCGCATTGAAAGGAGCCAGCTGAAGTGGTTCAGGCATCTGGTAAGGATGTGCCTCTGGTTTTCCAGGCACATCCATATGGGAGGAGACCCCGGGGAAGACCCAGGACTACGTGGAGAGATTATATCTCCATACTGTCCTGGGAATGCCCTTACACCCCTGCTCAGTGCGTCAGGTGAGCTGATCCACTACTACCGAGGTGCAGAGGTCGAAGTGGAAGCTCAGAGGGGACTGAGCCTTTTCTGTCGCTGGCCCCACTCCACATCAGAGAAGCCCCCTCACTGTCCACTTTCAAAACTCAGCTAAAAAAAACACTTTCACTCCCTGGCTTTTAACCCAGAAGGAGATTATTTGTCTCATAAATTTTATGAGACAATAGTATTTTAGTAAGGTAGTGGGCACAGTTCTGCTAATCCGCGAACTGCTAATTAGCAAAGCTAACTTTTTTGTTAGTGGAGTAGCTTTTCAGATAACTTTGAAAACCATCAGTGCCCCTATTAGCTTACACTAAATTTAGTTCTGCTAACTTCTGCTAACTTTCAGTCCGCTAACATTTATTTTTTGCTGGCATAGTGAGTAAAGCTTAACGGTCAAAACATCTGTAAACCCTAAATTCAAACATTATTTCCTGTCTTGTTTTGCAACAATCAGGCTGCTGTAAGGAGTTCCATTCAATTTATTTCATTTATATAGCGCCAAATCACAGCAAAGCTGCCTCAAGACGCTTTGCACAAGTAAGGTCTAACCTTACCAACCTCTAGAGCAAGGACACAAGCAACAGTGGTAAGGAAAAACTCCCTCTGATGATTTTAGGAGGAAACCTCAAGCAGAACAGACTCAAAGGGGTGACCTTCTGCTTGGGCCATGCTGATGTACAGGCTTGCAGAAGAAGACACCCACTCCCACTTCTGGATGGAGATGCACCTCAAACAGAGAAAAAAAAACAGAATCAGGCAGCACAAAGACAACAAATACGCTATAATTTTTCAGCAATTAAGCAACAAAACAACAGAAGAAATACTAAGGAGATCGCCGACCGCGAGCCCTAAGTTTTGTCATGGTCCGGCCCTTTTCAATTCAATTCAATTCAATTTTTTTTTTTATATAGCGCCAAATCACAACAAACAGTTGCCCCAAGGCGCTTTATATTGTAAGGCAAAAGGTATACAATAATTAGAGAAAAACCCCAACGGTCAAAACGACCCCCTGTGAGCAAGCACTTGGCTACAGTGGGAAGGAAAAACTCCCTTTTAACAGGAAGAAACCTCCAGCAGAACCAGGCTCAGGGAGGGGCAGTCTTCTGCTGGGACTGGTTGGGGCTGAGGGAGAGAACCAGGAAAAAGACATGCTGTGGAGGGGAGCAGAGATCGATCACTAATGATTAAATGCAGAGTGGTGCATACAGAGCAAAAAGAGAAAGAAACACTCAGTGCATCATGGGAACCCCCCAGCAGTCTAAGTCTATAGCAGCATAACTAAGGGATGGTTCAGGGTCACCTGATCCAGCCCTAACTATAAGCTTTAGCAAAAAGGAAAGTTTTAAGCCTAATCTTAAAAGTAGAGAGGGTGTCTGTCTCCCTGATCTGAATTGGGAGCTGGTTCCACAGGAGAGGAGCCTGAAAGCTGAAGGCTCTGCCTCCCATTCTACTCTTACAAACCCTAGGAACTACAAGTAAGCCTGCAGTCTGAGAGCGAAGCGCTCTATTGGGGTGATATGGTACTACGAGGTCCCTAAGATAAGATGGGACCTGATTATTCAAAACCTTATAAGTAAGAAGAAGAATTTTAAATTCTATTCTAGAATTAACAGGAAGCCAATGAAGAGAGGCCAATATGGGTGAAATATGCTCTCTCCTTCTAGTCCCCGTCAGTACTCTAGCTGCAGCATTTTGAATTAACTGAAGGCTTTTTAGGGAACTTTTAGGACAACTTGATAATAATGAATTACAATAGTCCAGCCTAGAGGAAATAAATGCATGAATTAGTTTTTCAGCATCACTCTGAGACAAGACCTTTCTAATTTTAGAGATATTGCGATAAGCTGGAATGGAAGATTGCTGCTAATCCTCCGCCTCGGCCGGTGCTACGAGCATTCTGACAGTTAGTGACTCGGGGGTGTTGACTCATTTAAACTAACATATTCATCCTGCTGTAACCAGGTTTCTGTAAGGCAGAATAAATCAATATGTTGATCAATTATTATATCATTTACTAACAGGGACTTAGAAGAGAGAGACCTAATGTTTAATAGACCACATTTAACTGTTTTAGTCTGTGGTGCAGTTGAAGGTGCTATATTATTTTTTCTTTTTGAATTTTTATACTTAAATAGATTTTTGCTGGTTATTGGTGGTCTGGGAGCAGGCACCGTCTCTACGGGGATGGGGTAATGAGGGGATGGCAGGGGGAGAGAAGCTGCAGAGAGGTGTGTAAGACTACAACTCTGCTTCCTGGTCCCAACCCTGGATAGTCACGGTTTGGAGGATTTAAGAAAATTGGACAGATTTCTAGAAATGAGAGCTGCTCCATCCAAAGTGGGATGGATGCCGTCTCTCCTAACAAGACCAGGTTTTCCCCAGAAGCTTTGCCAATTATCTATAAAGCCCACCTCATTTTTTGGACACCACTCAGACAGCCAGCAATTCAAGGATAACATGCGGCTAAACATGTCACTCCCGGTCTGATTGGGGAGGGGCCCAGAGAAAACTACAGAGTCCGACATTGTTTTTGCAAAGTTACACACCGATTCAATGTTAATTTTAGTGACCTCTGATTGGCGTAACCGGGTGTCATTACTGCCGACGTGAATTACAGTCTTACCAAATTTACGCTTTACGCGGTGTCGCTAACTTCATATTTCTCAAAACAGAGTCGCCAATAACCAGAGTTTGATCCTCGGCGGGTGTGTCGTCAAGTGGGGAAAAACGGTTAGAAATGTGAACGGGTTGGCGGTGTACACGGGGCTTCTGTTTAGAACTACGCTTCCTCCTCACAGTCACCCAGTCGGCCTGCTTTCCCGGCTGCTCGGGATCTGCCAGAGGGGAACTAACGGCGGCTAAGCTACCTTGGTCCGCACCGACTACAGGGGCCTGGCTAGCTGTAGAATTTTCCACGGTGCGGAGCCGAGTCTCCAATTCGCCCAGCCTGGCCTCCAAAGCTACGAATAAGCTACACTTATTACAAGTACCGTTACTGCTAAAGGAGGCCGAGGAATAACTAAACATTTCACACCCAGAGCAGAAAAGTGCGGGAGAGACAGGAGAAGCCGCCATGCTAAATCGGCTAAGAGCTAGTAGCTGCGCTAAGCTGGCGGATTCCTAAAAACACGCAAAGTGAATAATATGTAAATAATTTAGAGGTGATTCAGCAGAGGGAGTGCTTTAGTTAAGGCACGTAAAGATTACACTGGGAAACAAATCATTATCTAGTTAACTAGATCAATCTAACTGCACAGATTAAACAGCTAACAGATACAGAAAAACACCGCTGTGCTCTGGAACAGGAAGTGATACAATACCACAGTGAGAGCCATCCACCACTTTTGGGCCAGCTGTTATGATTCTGGACTTTCTCCACCTCTCTGCTTTAAGTCTTTTGTGTTTTTTAGTCATGTCATGTATCATAATCATGCTTAGGTTATGTTTGGTCTTGTTTCATGTTCATGACCATCCCTTAGTTATGCTGCTATAGACTTAGACTGCTGGGGGGTTTCTATGATGCACTGAGTGTTTCTTTCTCTTTTTGCTCTGTATGCACCACTCTGCATTTAATCATTAGTGATTGATCTCTGCTCCCCTCCACAGCATGTCTTTTTCCTGGTTCTCTCCCTCAGCCCCAACCAGTCCCAGCAGAAGACTGCCCCTCCCTGAGCCTGGTTCTGCTGGAGGTTTCTTCCTGTTAAAAGGGAGTTTTTCCTTCCCACTGTAGCCAAGTGCTTGCTCACAGGGGGTCGTTTTGACCGTTGGGGTTTTTCTGTAATTATTGTATGGCTTTTGCCTTACAATATAAAGCGCCTTGGGGCAACTGTTTGTTGTGATTTGGCGCTATATAAAAAAATTGATTGATTGATTGATGTCAAGTTACCATACTCATGCTCAGTTAATTATTGGTTTTGCTTCTTTTATCTTCTGTGTATCATTTGCTGGCCACGTATGTAGTTGTGCTGTATTAATTACTGTTTGCTTTCACTCTTGGTCCCTTATGTTGCTTTATTCTTAGTTTAATTCTGTTTATCACATTTATTATATTATGCTTTAGACACAGCGTTTTGTTATTATTCAGTGTTGCTTATCTGATAATGTTCCATTTGTTATTTATTGCATTTTCTGTTTATCACTTGTCTTGTTTTATTTATTGCATTATTCTGTAGTCACCAGGTTTGTTATTCTCTGTTATACCAGTAGTTTGTTTGTCATCATCATTTATTGTATTCACGTTTATGTCTCAGTCAGTATCAGTTCCATCCTAGTTTGGTTTAATATTAGGTTTCTTGTTTTTCCCCTTTCTAGACTAGTCACACCATTTCTTAGATTTGCCCCTTTTGTTTTGTTCACATTAATTATTTGTTTGTCTTGAGCACTTTACATTTTTCATAGTTACTTTTCCTGTCACTTACTTCTCTTGCTTTGCACCACTTTGTTTTGACCTCTCACACTCTCTTGCCTTTCTTCCCTCTTCTTTGATTCACAAAACACACCCCTTTTCAGAACCTTCCACACACCTGTTTCACATCACCTTGATTAGTCTCCTCCCTATTTAAACCCTCACACTCTCACTGCTCAATGCCAGATTGTTGATTTTGTGTCACTTTCCAGCCTAGCTCCTTGTTCCATTTTTGCCTGCCTGTATTTTGACCTTGTTTAAGCCTTGCTTCTGATAGCCCTAACACTGTGTTTTTGACCTGTACCTTTTTATTGAACCACATCTCAGCTTCTCACCTTTTTGTTACCTTTGCCTTGCTGCTGGACCACCCGTGTACCAAACCCCTGCCTGGTGCATTCATTAAACCTTTTGAACTCTATCAGTCGTGTGAGCTTGTCTTTGTGTCCACCCAGTTTGTGCCATGCCTGATAAGTTTCACTCAAAGACTCAAGATAAAGTTGAGGCTGCGACCCGCTCGGTTTACTAATAATATGAATTTAAAAGTGTAGGAAGCATAGTAACATACTATGCCAGTATGCTAGTCTTATGAAACAGAAAATAAGTGCGTCATAAGTCTGGACTTGAAAGTCTCTACAGAATTTGACTCAAGGAGATCATTCCACAAAGCACATGCATGATAAGAGAAAGCTCTGTGACCCACAGACTTTTTATTCACCCTAGGGACACAAAGTAGTCCTGCACCCTTTTGCGTCTTTGCGTCTGCCTGCACCCTTTCAGCCGCATGGGTGCACTGTTGGATTATTTTCTCTTTTTCTTTGTTTGTTTTGTTGATTTGTTTTGGATCCATGTGTGCCAAATAAATGCATTCATTCATTCATTCATTCAAGTAGTCCTGCTCCCTGAGAACGCAGAGCAGGGCTGGTACATAGGGTTTAATTAGGTCAGCTAAGTAGGAATGTGCCAGTCTGTGAATAATTTTATAGGTTCAGAGTAGAACCTTAAAATCTGATCTCACAGGGACAGGAAGCCAGTGAAGAGACGCCAAAATGGGTGTAATGTGGTCAAACGTTCTACTTCAATCAATCAATCAATTTTTTTTTTATATAGCGCCAAATCACAACAAACAGTTGCCCCAAGGCGCTTTATATTGTAAGGCAAGGCCATACAATAATTATGTAAAACCCCAACGGTCAAAACGACCCCCTGTGAGCAAGCACTTGGCTACAGTGGGAAGGAAAAACTCCCTTTTAACAGGAAGAAACCTCCAGCAGAACCAGGCTCAGGGAGGGGCAGTCTTCTGCTGGGACTGGTTGGGGCTGAGGGAGAGAACCAGGAAAAAGACATGCTGTGGAGGGGAGCAGAGATCGATCACTAATGATTAAATGCAGAGTGGTGCATACAGAGCAAAAAGAAAAAGAAACAGTGCATCATGGGAACCCCCCAGCAGTCTACGTCTATAGCAGCATAACTAAGGGATGGTTCAGGGTCACCTGATCCAGCCCTAACTATAAGCTTTAGCAAAAAGGAAAGTTTTAAGCCTAATCTTAAAAGTAGAGAGGGTGTCTGTCTCCCTGATCTGAATTGGGAGCTGGTTCCACAGGAGAGGAGCCTGAAAGCTGAAGGCTCTGCCTCCCATTCTACTCTTACAAACCCTAGGAACTACAAGTAAGCCTGCAGTCTGAGAGCGAAGCGCTCTATTGGGGTAATATGGTACTACGAGGTCCCTAAGATAAGATGGGACCTGATTATTCAAAACCTTATAAGTAAGAAGAAGAATTTTAAATTCTATTCTAGAATTAACAGGAAGCCAATGAAGAGAGGCCAATATGGGTGAGATATGCTCTCTCCTTCTAGTCCCCGTCAGTACTCTAGCTGCAGCATTTTGAATTAACTGAAGGCTTTTTAGGGAACTTTTAGGACAACCTGATAATAATGAATTACAATAGTCCAGCCTAGAGGAAATAAATGCATGAATTAGTTTTTCAGCATCACTCTGAGACAAGACCTTTCTGATTTTAGAGATATTGCGTAAATGCAAAAAAGCAGTCCTACATATTTGTTTAATATGCACTTTGAATGACATATCCTGATCAAAAATGACTCCAAGATTTCTCACAGTATTACTAGAGGTCAGGGTAATGCCATCCAGAGTAAGGATCTGGTTAGACACCATGTTTCTAAGATTTGTGGGGCCAAGTACAATAACTTCAGTTTTATCTGAGTTTAAAAGCAGGAAATTAGAGGTCATCCATGTCTTTATGTCTGTAAGACAATCCTGCAGTTTAGCTAATTGGTGTGTGTCCTCTGGCTTCATGGATAGATAAAGCTGGGTATCATCTGCGTAACAATGAAAATTTAAGCAATACCGTCTAATAATACTGCCTAAGGGAAGCATGTATAAAGTGAATAAAATTGGTCCTAGCACAGAACCTTGTGGAACTCCATAATTAACTTTAGTCTGTGAAGAAGATTCCCCATTTACATGAACAAATTGTAATCTATTAGACAAATATGATTCAAACCACCGCAGCGCAGTGCCTTTAATACCTATGGCATGCTCTAATCTCTGTAATAAAATTTTATGGTCAACAGTATCAAAAGCAGCACTGAGATCTAACAGAACAAGCACAGAGATGAGTCCACTGTCCGAGGCCATAAGAAGATCATTTGTAACCTTCACTAATGCTGTTTCTGTACTATGATGAATTCTAAAACCTGACTGAAACTCTTCAAATAGACCATTCCTCTGCAGATGATCAATTAGCTGTTTTACAACTACCCTTTCAAGAATTTTTGAGAGAAAAGGAAGGTTGGAGATTGGCCTATAATTAGCTAAGATAGCTGGGTCAAGTGATGGCTTTTTAAGTAATGGTTTAATTACTGCCACCTTAAAAGCCTGTGGTACATAGCCAACTAACAAAGATAGATTGATCATATTTAAGATCGAAGCATTAAATAATGGTAGGGCTTCCTTGAGCAGCCTGGTAGGAATGGGGTCTAATAAACATGTTGATGGTTTGGATGAAGTAACTAATGAGAATAACTCAGACAGAACAATCGGAGAGAAAGAGTCTAACCAAATACCGGCATCACTGAAAGCAGCCAAAGATAACGATACGTCTTTGGGATGGTTATGAGTAATTTTTTCTCTAATAGTTAAAATTTTGTTAGCAAAGAAAGTCATGAAGTCATTACTAGTTAAAGTTAATGGAATACTCAGCTCAATAGAGCTCTGACTCTTTGTCAGCCTGGCTACAGTGCTGAAAAGAAACCTGGGGTTGTTCTTATTTTCTTCAATTAGTGATGAGTAGAAAGATGTCCTAGCTTTACGAAGGGCTTTTTTATAGAGCAACAGACTCTTTTTCCAGGCTAAGTGAAGATCTACTAAATTAGTGAGACGCCATTTCCTCTCCAACTTACGGGTTATCTGCTTTAAGCTACGAGTTTGTGAGTTATACCACGGAGTCAGACACTTCTGATTTAAAGCTCTCTTTTTCAGAGGAGCTACAGCATCCAAAGTTGTCTTCAATGAGGATGTAAAACTATTGACGAGATACTCTATCTCCCTTACAGAGTTTAGGTAGCTACTCTGCACTGTGTTGGTATATGGCATTAGAGAACATAAAGAAGGAATCATATCCTTAAACCTAGTTACAGCGCTTTCTGAAAGACTTCTAGTGTAATGAAACTTATTCCCCACTGCTGGGTAGTCCATCAGAGTAAATGTAAATGTTATTAAGAAATGATCAGACAGAAGGGAGTTATCAGGGAATACTGTTAAGTCTTCTATTTCCATACCATAAGTCAGAACAAGATCTAAGATATGATTAAAGTGGTGGGTGGACTCATTTACTTTTTGAGCAAAGCCAATAGAGTCTAATAATAGATTAAATGCAGTGTTGAGGCTGTCATTCTCAGCATCTGTGTGGATGTTAAAATCGCCCACTATAATTATCTTATCTGAGCTAAGCACTAAGTCAGACAAAAGGTCTGAAAATTCACAGAGAAACTCACAGTAACGACCAGGTGGACGATAGATAATAACAAATAAAACTGGTTTTTGGGACTTCCAATTTGGATGGACAAGACTAAGAGACAAGCTTTCAAATGAATTAAAGCTCTGTCTGGGTTTTGGATTAATTAATAAGCTGGAATGGAAGATTGCTGCTAATCCTCCACCCCGGCCCGTGCTACGAGCATTCTGACAGTTAGTGTGACTCGGGGGTGTTGACTCATTTAAACTAACATATTCATCCTGCTGTAACCAGGTTTCTGTTAGGCAGAATAAATCAATATGTTGATCAATTATTATATCATTTACCAACAGGGACTTAGAAGAGAGAGACCTAATGTTTAATAGACCACATTTAACTGTTTTAGTCTGTGGTGCAGTTGAAGGTGCTATATTATTTTTTCTTTTTGAATTTTTATGCTTAAATAGATTTTTGCTGGTTATTGGTAGTCTGGGAGCAGACACCGTCTCTACGGGGATGGGGTAATGAGGGGATGGCAGGGGGAGAGAAGCTGCAGAGAGGTGTGTAAGACTACAACTCTGCTTCCTGGTCCCAACCCTGGATAGTCACGGTTTGGAGGATTTAAGAAAATTGGCCAGATTTCTAGAAATGAGAGCTGCTCCATCCAAAGTGGGATGGCTGCCGTCTCTCCTAACAAGACCAGGTTTTCCCCAGAAGCTTTGCCAATTATCTATGAAGCCCACCTCATTTTTTGGACACCACTCAGACAGCCAGCAATTCAAGGAGAACATGCGGCTAAACATGTCACTCCCGGTCTGATTGGGGAGGGGCCCAGAGAAAACTACAGAGTCCGACATTGTTTTTGCAAAGTTACACACCGATTCAATGTTAATTTTAGTTCTTGTCAAAAGTCTGGCAGCAGTATTTTGAAGCAGTTGGAGACCCCTGGACTGCCATCGCTGTAGAACATTGCAGTAGTCCAATCTAGAAGAAACAAATACATGAATCAAGGTCTCATCAACAGAATAAGACAAATTTTTGCTATATTTCACAGGTGGAAGAAAGCAGTCCTTGTAATAGCTCTAATGTGGAGATCAAATGACAATGTAGAATCAAAAATTACAACACACTTTGTCAGTGTGATGTATGTCACACAAGCCTAGGCTAATCGTTCCCTGATCAAATTGATGCCAATGTCTCACTGGACCAAGAACCATCATTTCAGTCTTATCAGAGTTTAAAAGTCAGAAATTACTAGACATCCAGATTTTCACTGATGCAAGGCAATCTTCTAAGGATTTTATGTGGATGAGATTCCCAGCAGTTATCGCCATGTATAGCTGAGTATCATCAGCATAGCAATGAAAAGTATTCCCAGAATGCCACAATATGTGCCAAAGGGGTGCTATGTAAAGGGAGAAAAGCAGGGGGCCTAAGACAGACCCCTGTGGAACAGCAAATTTGATGTCACTAAGGTTAGAGGCAGTGTTGTTGTACAAAACACAGTGAGAACGACTGGTCAGGTATGATGTCAACCATGCAAGGGCACTCCCAGTAATCTCAAAATGATTTTCCAGCCTATCAAGTACAATATGATGATCCACGGTATCAAACACAGTACTAAGATCCAACAGCACCAGAACCGTAGTGATGTCTGAATCCATTGCAAGCAGAAGATCATTCACCACTTTAGTGAGAGCCGTCTCTGTGGAATGATATTTTCTAAAAGCAGACTGCAGTGGCTCAAAAAGATGAGCTGCCATTAAACCACTTTTTCCATAACTTTAGAGCAAAATGATAGATTTGATATCGGCCTATAGTTTTTCAATACACTAGGGTCAAGATTAGGTTTCTTAAGTAATGGTTTAATCAATGCAGATTTGAAACATTTAGGAACAGTTCTAGAGGTTAAAGAAAGATTAATCATTTCCAGCACAGTCGGCCCAAGAGTGGACCACAGGTCCTTAAACAGTTTTGTTGGTATAGGATCAAATAAACAGGTTGTGCTTTTTGTAGATGTTATGAGTTTCATCAGTACGCCTAGTGAGATACTATCAAATTCTGTAAATCTAGGTAATACCTCAGTAATGGTGCCCACCTAAATAGCAGGGTGTAGTGGCTGGATTAAGGCATGCTGGGATATGTTTAACCTATTTTCTTCTCCAAGTAATCCAAGAAATCTTGTGCTGTAAAAGGAGAGCGAACTACAGCTGGTTGTCCATGAATAAGTGTTGCCACCGTGTCGAACAAAAACTTTGAGTTATGCTTGTTTTTGTTGATCAAATCAGAGTAATAGGTCCACTTTGTAGCCAGTAGTGCATGTTTATAGTCTAAGATAGCATCACGCCACGCAAGGTGAAATACTTCTAATTTTGAACTATGTCATTTCCGTTCTAGACCTCTAGCCTTATGCTTGAGGTCACGCAGATAATCACTGAACCAAGGTAACTGTGTTTTGTTTTGTTTTTTTGGGGGGGGGGGGGGGGTGCGTAGTTTTAACAAAGGTGGTGCAGTCATGTTGAGTGTAGTTTTGAGCACTGAGTTTATCCACAAGTCTGTCTACTGACTGGGTATTTTCCAAATGTGAAGCTAAGACATCAGGCAGTCTAGCTTTGAGTTCAGTTGTAGTTGAGGAGTTGATAAATAAGGTTGCTGTTCCACTAAACACAGCAGTGAAACTGTGAACTTCATACATGAGTGATCAGAGACCACTGAAGAAAGAGGTATGATGTCAATATTCGTGACAGTAATACCACGTTGTTGATTTTATATGAGGATAATTTGTATCACCAGTTATACAGCTTCATGATAAAGTGGTGTAGTGGAGGATTTTCTAAAAAGAAGCTGAAAGTTCAGCTGCAATTTGCCAGAAGGTACATGTAAGATGCAAGCCTAGATTTGATGTTTTGGTGAAAGAATTAAGTACTTTATTTTTTTTGTGGCTTCTTGTGGCATTTTGGAAATGTGCTCCTACTTTTTATGCAATTTCTATTTTTTGACACCCTTGTGAAAAAAGTCAAATCAATCGAAACTTGATTGATTAAAAATGGCAGGTCTTGGGGGGAAAAAAAGCATTCTGCCCGGGAGACATACGTTTACACTGTCAAAGCAAGTGTTGTAAACATAAAAATGAAGTCCTCTCTCTCCCCCTGTCTCTCTCTCACTCTCCCTTCCTCTCACGCATGCTCTCTCTCTCCAAGAAATCCTCTCTTTAGCATGCTGAAACATGCACATTTCCAAAATGCCACAAAACCATGAATAAAAGTACTTAATTTACTCACGATTGAATTTTTTTTTCATTCTTTAAAAAAAAAAAAAAAAAAAAGAATGCAACATACATACATACATGCATTTTACACAAATATCATGAATGAAAGGGGACAGAAAGAAGCAAAAGTTTATAATGTCTGCCCCTTATCATCTAAATAAACAGTAACTGTTCCAGTTAGTTTGTGCTGCTGAACACAGTTATACTTCAAAACATTCAATCAATAACACACAGCTTCTCTGCTATACATTAGTAACATATCTGTTCAATAAAAATTCTTTCACACTTTTCTTAAACATATGAATGGACCTGGAAGTTTTTAGCCGACCATCAAGGCTGTTCCATAAATCAACTCCTTGAATTGATATACATCTTTCTTCCGATTTTGTTCTAAATTTTAATTTTGAAAAGACTTCATCTCCTCTTAATTTGTATTTGCTCTCTCTCTTTTTAAACCTGTTTTGCAAGTTATCTGGTAACACTTTTTGGTGAGCTTTATACATGGTTTTGATTAAATTATATTCAACCAGTTCATTAAATTTTAGTGTTTGTAATTGCATAAATATTGGGTTAGTGTGGACCCTGAATCCACTTCCAGTAACAACTCGAATGGCACGTTTCTGTAAAAGAAAAATTGAATCTTCCCCACACTTCAATGCAATAATTGAAATATGGTAAAATCAGTGAATTATATAACAGAAACAAAGCACTTTTACTAAGAAAATATTTAACCTTATGTAACACTGCTATAGTTTGTGATACCTTTGTTTTGACATACTCTATGTGGGGTTTCCATGTCAACTGTTCGTCGATCATAACACCTAAAAACTTAGTCTCATGTGTCCTTTCAATTACTGATCCTCCGATAACCAAAGATACATTTATATCTTTTCGTTTACAACTAAAAAACATAAATTTAGTCTTACTAATATTCAAAGATAATCTATAAATGTAGAACCATTTCATAACTTTTTGAAACTCAATCTTTACAGTTTGCAAAACCTTATTTAGATTTTCTCCAGCGTAAAATAAAGTGGTATCATCAGCAAACAAGATGCATTTAAATAAATGAGAAACAGACACAATGTCATTCACACAGCTCCCAATTCAGATCAGGGAGACAGATACCCTCTCTACTTTTAAGATTAGGCTTAAAACTTTCCTTTTCGCTAAGGCTTATAGTTAGGGCTGGATCAGGTGACCCTGGACCATCCCTTGGTTATGCTGCTTTAGACGTAGATTGTGGGGGGGTTCCCATGATGCACTGTTTCTTTCTCTTTTTGCTCTGTATGCATCACTCTGCATTTAATCATTAGTGATCGATCTCTGCCCCCCTTCACGGCATGTCTTTTTCCTGGTTCTTTCACTCAGCCCCAACCAGTCTCAGCAGAAGACTGCCCCTCCCTGAGCCTGGTTCTGCTGGAGGTTTCTTCCTGTTAAAAGGGAGTTTTTCCTTCCCACTGTTGCCAAGTGCTTGCTCATAGGGGGTCGTTTTGACCGTTGGGGTTTTTTATAATTATTGTATGGCCTTGCCTTACAATATGGAGCGCCTTGGGGCAACTGTTTGTTGTGATTTGGCGCTATATAAGAAAAAAGTTGATTGATTGATTGATAAAGAAGAAAAAGTACTGGTCCAAGGACAGATCCTTGGGGTACTCCGCAAGCTACTCTACCACTTTTAGAATGATTGTTGTTGATTGCAACAAACTGACTTCTGTCTTTTAAATAACTTGTGACCCACTGATGTGCTATACCTCTAATGCCGTATTTATATATGTATATATTTATATATGTATTTTTTTTTTTTTTTTTGCAATAATATCTCATGGTCTACAGTATCGAATGCTTTTTGTAGGTCTACAAAGACACTAATTACAAATTGTTTTTTATCCATGGCATTAGTGATCTCTTCAGCCAGTTCCATTACTGCTGTAGCCATTGAATGATTAGTACGAAATCCATGTTGACAGTTACTTAGAATTTTATATTTATCAATAAATGTATTCAGTCTGTTCAAAAATATCTTTTCTAAAATTTTAGAAAACTGTGGAAGTAAAGCTATGGGTGTTGGGGAAAGTGTAATGTACGGACCCACACCAGGGGGCGTAAATGAACAGACAATAGAGATGCCAATAAATACAATTTAATATTGCAAATGTGCACAACAGGTCAAAATACTGCTTTAGTCTGTCAATTAAGTTTCCACAAAAGGTGACGTGTGGGCAGGCCCGAGGGTAGGAGACGCCTATCCAGAGAAGAGCCAGGACCCACAAGGTTCCACTGCAAACGGAGACCTGCAATACCCCGAAGCCGCCAAGTCCTAAGTCCCCAGGTGGCCACCGATTCCACCTGTCAGATCCGGTACTGCTGGCAGGGAAAACAAACAGCTTAAGGTGGGTGTGTGTACACCCAGCAAACAGTCAGCAAAAAGGACAGTTCCTTCCTGAGGGAAAAATCTCCACGTCCAAACACAGGAACACAGAGTATGTGCAGTGCCTTATGTATCACTTAATCAAAGTCTGAAGTGAGGAGTGGAGACGCCAACTCCTTCCAACTTCCACAAACTCGGCTACAAGCTGCAAGTGTACAAAAGGTTACGACTGCAAAAAGCTCAGATGCAAAAATGTGTGCGTACGGCATAGAACGGCTGAGTTGTTTACCTGACGGGTAAGCTGATAACTCGGCAGAGTAGTGATGTCTCTCCCAGGCTTTCATGGATGAGGTGGTGATGGGATGATTACTGACAGCTGTCAGCTCCGGGCTCCTGGTGCTCCTGTGAGGCGACTGCGCCCTCTGGTGCCTGAAGCCCGACGTCAGGCAGGGCGCCCTCTGGTGTTGGGCCAGCAGTACCTCCTCTTTGGGCGGCCCACACAACAATGGGCCTGTAATTTGTGAATTCATTCTTGTTTCCCTTTTTGTAAAGTGGAATAATTTTAGCTATTTTCATATCATCAACCATCATCATCAATTTTTTTTATATAGCGCCAAATCACAACAAACAGCTGCCCCAAGGCACTTTACATTGCAAGGCAAGGCCATACAACAATTACGTAAAACCCCAACGATCAAAACGACCCCCTGCGAGCAAGCACCTGGCGACAGCGGGAAGGAAAAACCCCCTTTCAACAGGAAGAAACCCCCAGCAGAACCAGGCCCAGGGAGGGGCAGTCCCCCGCCGGGACCGGCCGGGGCCGAGGGAGAGAACCAAGAAAAAGACACGCTGTGGAGGGGAGCAGAGATCAATCACTAATGATTAAATGCAGAGTGGTGCATACAGAGCAAAAAGAGAAAGAAACACTCAGTGCATCATGGGAACCCCCCAGCAGTCTAAGTCTATAGCAGCATAACTAAGGGATGGTTCAGGGTCACCTGATCCAGCCCTAACTATAAGCTTTAGCAAAAAGGAAAGTTTTAAGCCTAATCTTAAAAGTAGAGAGGGTGTCTGTCTCCCTGATCTGAATTGGGAGCTGGTTCCACAGGAGAGGAGCCTGAAAGCTGAAGGCTCTGCCTCCCATTCTACTCTTACAAACCCTAGGAACTACAAGTAAGCCTGCAGTCTGAGAGCGAAGCGCTCTATTGGGGTGATATGGTACTATGAGGTCCCTAAGATAAGATGGGACCTGATTATTCAAAACCTTATAAGTAAGAAGAAGAATTTTAAATTCTATTCTAGCATTAACAGGAAGCCAATGAAGAGAGGCCAATATGGGTGAGATATGCTCTCTCCTTCTAGTCCCCGTCAGTACTCTAGCTGCAGCATTTTGAATTAACTGAAGGCTTTTTAGGGAACTTTTAGGACAACCTGATAATAATGAATTACAATAGTCCAGCCTAGAGGAAATAAATGCATGAATTAGTTTTTCAGCATCACTCTGAGACAAGACCTTTCTAATTTTAGAGATATTGCGTAAATGCAAAAAAGCAGTCCTACATATTTGTTTAATATGCGCTTTGAAGGACATATCCTGATCAAAAATGACTCCAAGATTTCTCACAGTATTACTAGAGATCAGGGTAATGCCATCCAGAGTAAGGATCTGGTTAGACACCATGTTTCTAAGATTTGTGGGGCCAAGTACAATAACTTCAGTTTTATCTGAGTTTAAAAGCAGGAAATTAGAGGGCAACTGTTTGTTGTGATTTGGCGCTATATAAGAAAAAAGTTGATTGATTGATCCATGTCTTTATGTCTGTAAGACAATCCTGCAGTTTAGCTAATTGGTGTGTGTCCTCTGGCTTCATGGATAGATAAAGCTGGGTATCATCTGCGTAACAATGAAAATTTAAGCAATGCCGTCTAATAATACTGCCTAAGGGAAGCATGTATAAAGTGAATAAAATTGGTCCTAGCACAGAACCTTGTGGAACTCCATAATTAAACTTAGTCTGTGAAGAAGATTCCCCATTTACATGAACAAATTGTAATCTGTTAGATAAATATGATTGAAACCACCGCAGCGCAGTGTCTTTAATACCTATGACATGCTCTAATCTCTGTAATAAAAATTTTTGGTCAACAGTATCAAAAGCAGCACTGAGGTGTAACAGAACAAGCACAGAGATGAGTCCACTGTCTGAGACCATAAGAAGATCATTTGTAAACTTCACTAATGCTGTTTCTGTACTATGATGAATTCTAAAACCTGACTGAAACTCTTCAAATAGACCATTCCTCTGCAGATGATCAGTTAGCTGTTTTACAACTACCCTTTCAAGAATTTTTGAGAGAAAAGGAAGGTTGGAGATTGGCCTATAATTAGCTAAGATAGCTGGGTCAAGTGATGGCTTTTTAAGTAATGGTTTAATTACTGCCACCTTAAAAGCCTGTGGTACATAGCCAACTAACAAAGATAGATTGATCATATTTAAGATCGAAGCATTAAATAATGGTAGGGCTTCCTTGAGCAGCCTGGTAGGAATGGGGTCTAATAGACATGTTGGTGGTTTGGATGAAGTAACTAATGAAAATAACTCAGACAGAATAATCTGAGAGAAAGAGTGTAACCAAATACCGGCATCACTGAAAGCAGCCAAAGATAACGATACGTCTTTGGGATGGTTATGAGTAATTTTTTTTCTAATAGTTAAAATTTTATTAGCAAAGAAAGTCATAAAGTCATTACTAGTTAAAGTTAAAGGAATACTCGGCTCAATAGAGCTCTGACTCTTTGTCAGCCTGGCTACAGTGCTGAAAAGAAACCTGGGGTTGTTCTTATTTTCTTCAATTAGTGATGAGTAGTAAGATGTCCTAGCTTTACGGAGGGCTTTTTTATAGAGCAACAGACTCTTTTTCCAGGCTAAGTGAAGATCTTCTAAATTAGTGAGACGCCATTTCCTCTCCAACTTACAGGTTATCTGCTTTAAGCTGCGAGTTTGTGAGTTATACCACAGAGTCAGGCACTTCTGATTTAAAGCTCTCTTTTTCAGAGGAGCTACAGCATCAAAAGTTGTCTTCAATGAGGATGTAAAACTATTGACGAGATACTCTATCTCACTTACAGAGTTTAGGTAGCTACTCTGCACTGTGTTGGTATATGGCATTAGAGAACATAAAGAAGGAATCGTATCCTTAAACCTAGTTACAGCGCTTTCTGAAAGACTTCTAGTGTAATGAAACTTATTCCCCACTGCTGGGTAGTCCATCAGAGTAAATGTAAATGTTATTAAGAAATGATCAGACAGAAGGGGGTTTTCAGGGAATACTGTTAAGTCTTCAATTTCCATACCATAAGTCACAACAAGAGCTAAGATATGATTAAAGTGGTGGGTGGACTCATTTACATTTTGAGCGAAGCCAATTGAGTCTAATAATAGATTAAATTGCAGTGTTGAGGCTGTCATTCTCAGCATCTGTGTGGATATTAAAATCGCCCACTATAATTATCTTATCTGAGCTAAGCACTAAGTCAGACAAAAGGTCTGAAATTCACAGAGAAACTCACAGTAACGACCAGGTGGACGATATATAATAACAAATAAAACTGGTTTTTGGGACTTCCAATTTGGATGGACAAGACTAAGAGTCAAGCTTTCAATGAATTAAAGCTCTGTCTGGGTTTTTGATTAATTAATAAGCTGGAATGGAAGATTGCTGCTAATCCTCCGCCTCGGCCCGTGCTACGAGCATTCTGACAGTTAGTGTGACTCGGGGGTGTTGACTCATTTAAACTAACATATTCATCCTGCTGTAACCAGGTTTCTGTTAGGCAGAATAAATCAATATGTTGATCAATTATTATATCATTTACTAACAGGGACTTAGAAGAGAGAGACCTAATGTTAATAGACCACATTTAACTGTTTTAGTCTGTGGTGCAGTTGAAGGTGCTGTATTATTTTTTCTTTTTGAATTTTTATGCTTAAATAGATTTTTGCTGGTTATTGGTGGTCTGGGAGCAGGACACCGTCTCTACGGGGACGGGTAATGAGGGGATGGCAGGGGGAGAGAAGCTGCAGAGAGGTGTGTAAGACTACAACTCTGCTTCCTGGTCCCAACCCTGGATAGTCACGGTTTGGAGGATTTAAGAAAATTGGCCAGATTTCTAGAAAAGAGAGCTGCTCCATCCAAAGTGGATGGATGCCGTCTTCTCCTAACAAGACCAGGTTTTCCCCAGAAGCTTTGCCAATTATCTATGAAGCCACCCTCATTTTTTGGACACCACTCAGACAGCCAGCAATTCAAGGAGAACATGCGGCTAAACATGTCACTCCGGTCCGATTGGGGAGGGGCCCAGAGAAAACTACAGAGTCGACATTGTTTTTGCAAAGTTACACACCGATTTAATGTTAATTTTAGTGACCTCCGATTGGCGTAACCGGGTGTCATTACTGCCGACAGTGAATTAATCTTACCAAATTTACGCCTTAGCCTTAGCCAGCAGTTTCAAATTTCCTTCAATGTCGCCTGCTCTGGCCCCCGGAAGACAATTGACTATGGTTGCTGGTGTCGCTAACTCACATTTCTCAAAACAGAGTCGCCATAACCAGAGTTTGATCCTCGGGGGTGTGATCAGGAAATACTCCTGAAGTGAGTGACAAATTACAAATATATGTGAAAGGCTCAATAATGACATCTAATTGTTTTACTAAACAGTAATATCTGTATAATCATTTGATTTTTTGCTTGAGAATTTATGTACAATTGTCAAATTTCATTAGTTTGAACATCGAGAAAATACTATTTATGTTAACAGGGATGAATCCATAATCATTGTTTTCATTAGGAATATTTTGTGATAAATTCAGACCAATATTCAAAGTAATCAGTCATTAACAATTGCATCTTTCCAAAAATATCCACATTGTTCTTCGTAAAAAGTTTGGAAAATCAGGTTTAACCTTGCCTTTTTGCATGATTTTATTAATTACACTCCATGTAATTTTGTACTATTTTATTGTCATCTAATAATTTGGTATTATATCCTTTTGTTGTCTTCTATGATTGATACAAGTTTATTTCTATATTTTTTTATATCTACTTTCAGGTCTTTTGTTCTCAATTAAGAAACACTCTGTAAAGATCATTTTCTTCTTACAAGCATTCCTCAGTCCATTTGTCATCCATGGTTTTAAAAGCATTTTTCTCACACTGAGCATATTTTAACTATTTTGCAATTTTTGTCATACAAGCTAATGAATATGACATAAATTATTATAAGCATCATAACATCATTCATACTCGTATATACCTGATCCCAGTTTTGTCTTTCAAATCTTCTCTGAAGGCCTCCAAAGCCTTACTGGATTTATCCCTTATAAAAATCGAAGTTTCCTCTTTCACAATATTAAGACGCAATTTTTCATATATAAAAAAACTGGGAGAAGATGAAGAGCTCTTTAATTTTTCTAATTTGCATTTAAACTTTGACTATTAAAGTGTAATGGATAGAGCTTTATCAGATACGTTGTCAGTTTTAGCGTTAAACTGTTGTACTGTAAAATAATTATATTCAAATCAAATCAATTTTATTATATAGCGCCAAATCACAACAACAGTTGCCCCAAGGTGCTTATATTGTAAGGCAAGGCCATACAATAATTACAGAAAACCCCAACGGTCAAAACGACCCCCTGTGAGCAAGCACTTGGCGACAGTGGGAAGGAAAAACTCCCTTTTAACAGGAAGAAACCTCCAGCAGAACCAGGCTCAGGGAGGGGCAGTCTTCTGCTGGGACTGGTTGGGGCTGAGGGAGAGAACCAGGAAAAAGACATGCTGTGGAGGGGAGCAGAGATCGATCACTAATGATTAAATGCAGAGTGGTGCATACAGAGCAAAAAGAGAAAGAAACAGTGCATCATGGGAACCCCCCAGCAGTCTACGTCTATAGCAGCATAACTAGGGATGGTTCAGGGTCACCTGATCCAGCCCTAACTATAAGCTTTAGCAAAAGGAAAGTTTTAAGCCTAATCTTAAAAGTAGAGAGGGTGTCTGTCTCCCTGATCTGAATTGGGAGCTGGTTCCACAGGAGAGGAGCCTGAAAGCTGAAGGCTCTGCCTCCCATTCTACTCTTACAAACCCTAGGAACTACAAGTAAGCCTGCAGTCTGAGAGCGAAGCGCTCTAATGGGGTAATATGGTACTACGAGGTCCCTAAGATAAGATGGGACCTGATTATTCAAACCTTATAAGTAAGAAGAAGAATTTTAAATTCTATTCTAGAATTAACAGGAAGCCAATGAAGAGAGGCCAATATGGGTGAGATATGCTCTCTCCTTCTAGTCCCGTCAGTACTCTAGCTGCAGCATTTTGAATTAACTGAAGGCTTTTTAGGGAACTTTTAGGACAACCTGATAATAATGAATTACAATAGTCCAGCCTAGAGGAAATAAATGCATGAATTAGTTTTCAGCATCACTCTGAGACAAGACCTTCTGATTTAGAGATATTGCGTAAATGCAAAAAAGCAGTCCTACATATTTGTTTAATATGCGCTTTGAATGACATATCCTGATCAAAAATGACTCCAAGATTTCTCACAGTATTACTAGAGGTCAGGGTAATGCCATCCAGAGTAAGGATCTGGTTAGACACCATGTTTCTAAGATTTGTGGGGCCAAGTACAATAACTTCAGTTTTATCTGAGTTTAAAAGCAGGAAATTAGGTCATCCATGTCTTTATGTCTGTAAGACAATCCTGCAGTTTAGCTAATTGGTGTGTGTCCTCTGGCTTCATGGATAGATAAAGCTGGGTATCATCTGCGTAACAATGAAAATTTAAGCAATGCTTTCTAATAATACTGCCTATTCACCAGGTGTTAGTAAATTACATACAAAATCGTTTTCCATATCATAAATTTTATCATTGTCTATGTCAACATGTGTCCATAATTCAGTGTATGAGTCTGTAAAGATGTGTATCCAACCTGTTGTCCTTTAATCTATGTTGTCAGCCCTTCACAGCTGTAGACTTCCTCCATCAATGACCAGTCTTATACTTCTCAAGTTCTTTCAAGTCCTTAATCATCCTGGCTGCTCCATTTTGGTCTCTCATCCATACATTTCCATTCCTTGTCCATGTTCCAGTAATGATCCTCTGTTTTCTCAACAGTCTTGCTTCCCTTGCAATGTCCCCATTCTTCTTTGTGAGATGTTCATTTATAAACACATTTGTGCCCTTCAGATTCTTGGCATACATTAGGACATTGCTCCTTGTGTTCCTACTGATGAAACACATTACAATAGCAGGTCTCATTTTCTCTGACTTTCTGGGTAAAGTGTGGCAAACGGATAAGTCCTCCTTACGAATGTTTATGTTTTTACTGTTCAAAAAGGCCACACCTGTTGTTCCAGCGACAGTAGCTCCCGCGGAGCATCCTCTGTTGTCTCCGCGTTTGCTGTCACCCTGGCGTAGGTTTGGTGTAGAGTCTCAAGCCCAGTAATCACCAGGTCCTCCCTCCTAGTGTACTGCTCTAGTTCGTCAACTCGCACCTCCAGGAAAGCAATCCATTTGTCCTTTTCATTCATCATAGTTTTCAGCATCGCTACTTCGTCCACAAGTTTGAGCAGACGCTCCTGTTGAGATGTCAACTTGGCCAACTCTCCAGACATGAAGTTTAGCGATTGCTTAATTTCCTCCATATCGTCTGTCTTCGGCATATTCTTGCTTTTCTGTTAAATGTTTGCCTTTCCAATACTATGGCATCAAACAGATAGAGCTAACAAATGCTAGCATCAGTTAGCCCATAAGTGGCTATACATCTAACATCCGTAGCAGATAGCCCTGCGCTTAGTTTAGACAACAACAAAGAGTTCTTTTAGTGGTGTCAATACATCGTTTTGATCTCTCAATCACTGTAGATAACACTGAAAGTTATTCACCACAATTTGCGAGAGCCACAGCAGCACATCCTCACCGGAAGCGGAAGCCAAGCTCATCCCAATCCGTCTGGGTAAATCGTTGGACTCTTGCTCCCATTAAAAGACAGAGCGACCTGCATTACTGCTGTGGCTCAAACTACAGGTACCCTCCCGCCTCACACAGAAGCCAGACTTTTACCACACACAATGACAGGTCTTGGATCGGAAAATTCTGTTCCGTGAATTACGCTGGTATCGGAAGCTGATAAAGATATTTGATTGGATCAGCGCCATCACTATTTTAAACATGGACAAGACCAAAATGATGGTTCTTGGTCTAGCGAGACTTCGTTATCAGTTGTCCAAACTAGCGCTTAGCCTAGGCTCATGTCTCATACATCACACTGACAAAGTGAGGAACCTTAAGGTGATTTTTGATCCCACATTTTTCTTTGACCTCCACATTACAGATATTACAAGGACTGCTTTCTTCCACCTGTGAAACATAGCGAAGATTCGTCCCATCCTGTCTGTGGCTGATGCAGAGACACTGATCTATGCATTTGTCTTGTTACACTGAAGTACTGCAATGTTCTATTTTCTGGTTTACCGCAGTCCAGAATTAGGGCTCTCCAATTGGTTCAAAATGCTGCTGCCAGACTTTTGACGCAAAGCAGAAAGTTTGAACACATTGCACACATTTTGGCATCTCTTCACTGGCTTCTGGTCTCTATGAAGTCAGACTTTAAGGTTCTGTTACTAACCCATTAAAATATTCACTGACTAGCACCTCCCTGCTTAGACCTAATTACACCTTACGTACCAGTCTGTGTTCTGTTTTCACAGGCTCAGGACTACTTGTGTCCCTAGGGTGAATAAAAAGTCTGCAGGTCATAGAACTTTCTCTTCGGCTTCTGACTCTAAACATGGCGCCAAGGCAGGGCGCCATGGCGAGAGCTCTGTTGTGCTCCCTGGTTTACATGTGTTTGTTGTTATGCGCTTGCTACTGTGAAATACGAGCGGGAGACACTTCTCAACATTCAGGAGAAAATTGGGGACTGTCTTTTGTTATTCCTGAATTGATGAGGTGTGACAGTTTCGAGGAGTGCCCTACCAGAGGCAACACAGACCAACAGTCCAGGTATGGAAGCCGTGGACAGCGCAAAGAGACAAGGCGGTGGCTCGCCACACACCTTACCATGGTTGGAGCTGCAAGATGCCGAGGACCGTGTCGCAGACGCCGACATAGGGGAAAACGTGGAGGGTTGTTGGTGAGGCTCCGCAGCCGCTCCTCGAGGATCCCTCTTCGTCCATTACGTTGCCAATGTCCAGTCTCTCCAGCGAAAAATGGATGACCTGCCTGTCGCATCCAGTCTCGCATGAGGCCAGGTGTTGCTCCGTATACTGTCTGACAGAAATCTGGCTGCACAATAACATTCCAGACTCCGCTATCCAGCCACTGGGGTTCACTGGTATCGCTCAGATAGAGTGAAAGAGAGCACGGGGAAATCCAAAGGGAGGCGTGTGCATCTTTATTAATTTGTCTTGGTGCACGGATAATGTGTGTGTTAATCGAACTGGCACAGCTAATTGGAGTGCCTTGTCTTGAGATGTCGCACCTTTTATCTTCCCCAATATATGGGGAAGATAAAAGGGGCGACATATCAGGATATGTCCTTCAATGCGCATATTAAGCAAATATGTAGGACTGCTTTTTACATTTACGCAATATCTCTAAAATTAGAAAGGTCTTGTCTCAGAGTGATGCTGAAAAACTAATTCATGCATTTATTTATTCTAGGGGACTATTGTAATTCATTATATCAGGTTGTCCTAAAAGTTTCCTGAAAAATCTTCAGTTAATTCAAATGCTGCAGCTAGAGTACTGACGGGGACTAGAAGGAGAGAGCATATCTCACCCATATTGGCCTCTCTTCATTGGCTTCCTTCATTGGCTTCCTTTTGCTCTGTATGCACCACTCTGCATTTAATCATTAGTGATCGATCTCTGCTCCCCTCCACAGCATGTCTTTTTCCTGGTTCTCTCCCTCAGCCCCAACCAGTCCCAGCAGAAGACTGCCCCTCCCTGCGCCTGGTTCTGCTGGAGGTTTCTTCCTGTTAAAAGGGAGTTTTTCCTTCCCACTGTTGCCAAGTGCTTGCTCACAGGGGGTCGTTTTGACCGTTGGGGTTTTACGTAATTATTGTATGGCCTTGCCTTACAATATAAAGCGCCTTGGGGCAACTGTTTGTTGTGATTTGGCGCTATATAAATAAAATTGATTTGATTTGATTTGATTCCCCGCGAGTTCTCCGTGTTGTAATCACATAGTTAAATACGTTGATGACACAACTATCATTGGGTTGATCAGTGCAAATGATGATGTAGCGACCCGCTTGGAATAATAAAGCAAGATGCAGAGAGCTTCGACTGGTGCAGCTTTAATTTCTCTCCTCCCTTTTGACTGACTGACATTTGACACCGTGAAAACTATGAAATGGACACAAAATACCTAAATTTTCATAGCACCATATTTCACAAATATTGCATAGAATTATATTCACATTTAGCCTTAACACCAGTCCTTTAATAAACTGAAATAATGCATTTCACAAGAAATTAACCCTTCAAACCAGAGTTACAGCTCTTGTTGAAATAAGAACAATAAATAAAACAAATCCCTCATTTTTATGGATAAATCATCCCCTCCTACCGCCTTCTGCTTCCAAGGGCGCTAAGTTTGAGCTCCGTTTGCTAGCAGCCTATTCCACACACATCTCACAGGGACAGTCCTTACATGCCACATAAACGATGCAGAACACAGAGCAAACAACAATAAATACCTTTCTTAGGTTTTAATACATAACACGATAAGTAATTAATTTGTCACATGTTTTACCAGCTCGTGCGTGACGTGAACATGTCGTTGCGACAAGACAGGAGCGTAATGTCTAACGTCGGCAGCACAGGAAGTAGAAGAAGAAGAAAACGGAGGTCTTCAAAATAAAGCACCAAGCTGTAGCGTGTCAGAACTTCATCATTCGCCATAAACGAAATTAACCGCCATTTACACTCCCACCAAATCCTGCTACAATGAATGAACAAATATACAAAAGCTAAATGAATTGTACAGGATTTCTTGACCTATAACCTTTAACTATCAGAGTTATACAGTTGAACTGTACAACATCATACACAATAAAATAGCGTGTACACAAACAGCCTGTTTGTTCCAATTAATTCTTAAGAAGAAGTACTAATTTTTGGACTGGCCTCTCAATAACTGAAGGCTTAGAGGGGGAATCTTGTTTTCTATGAGGCTTTCGCTCTCCTACTTGGACTTTGACTCGACGGACCAAACCATCACTGTCCTGAACAGTCTCCACCACTCGTCCTAATTGCCAATGATTTCTAGGAAGGTTGTCATCTTTAATAATGACAATGTCATTGACTCTGAGGTTGCGCTGAGGTAGGTGCCATTTCTGTCTTGTGGATATGTTGAGTAGATACTCTCTTTTCCAACGACCCCAGAATTGTTCAATGAGATACTGAACTCTCCTCCATCTCTTTGTAGCATACAAATCCTCTTTCCCAAATACTCCAGGGGAGGAAGAGCAACCTTAGATTTCATCATGATGAGGTGGTTCGGTGTTAAAGGTTCCATCGCTTGAGGATCATTTATTCCATCCACTGTCAATGGGCGACTATTAACGATAGCCATGGCCTCATATAACAGTGTTCTGAGAGAAGCGTCATCCAATCGACCTGGGCACTGTGCGAAGGTAGCATTTAGCACATTTCTTATAGTTCTGATTTGCCGTTCCCAGACACCGCCTGCATGGCTAGCAGAGGGGACATTGAAGACAAATTCGCACTGCCTTTCAGTCAGGAAGATTTCCAATGGTTTGGTTTCACATTGTTTAAGTGCTTCCTTAAACTCATTTTTGGCTCCAACAAAATTAGAGCCCTGGTCACAATAAAGTTGTCAGACAGCTCCTCTGAGACTGATGAAGCATCTTAATGCATTGATGAACGAGTCTGTCGACAAATCTTCGAGCATCTCGATATGAACAGCTCTGGAATACAGACATGTGAAAATGAGTCCATACCTTTTGTACTCTTTACGAGCTTTCTTTACAATAAATGGTCCAAAACAATCCATGCCACTATACGTGAAAGGTGCTGAGGCTTCAAGACGTTCTTTAGGGAGTTCAGCCATTCGTTGGTTCTCTGTCGGCCGTCGAAGTTTCCTACAAAGCACACAGGTGTGTATCAACTTAGCGACCAGCTTGCTTCCACCAATGACCCAGAATCCATTGACTCTAAGCTCCATTTGTGTCTGGCTTCGACCCTGGTGGCATGTCTTAGCGTGGTAGTGAGACACTATAAGCTTAGTTACATGACTATCGTTCGGTAAGATAATTGGGTGCTTGACTTTGTGACAGAGAGATGACTGTTCTAATCTCCCACCAACACAGAGAAGTTCTTCAGACCAGATGGGATCAAGACTAAAGAGGGAACTAGATTTTGGAAGGTCTTTTCCACCTTGAAGCAGCTTTATCTCATGGGGAAAGGCTTGCTGCTGTACAATCTTGATCACTGTCTCAGCGGCCTTCTCCCTCTCTTCAACAGTCACATGTTCACTATGTTGTTTTTGTGTAGACCTCAGTCTCTTGATCCTTGCAACCACCTTTACAAGTGTTGTCCATGAGGAAAACTGACTCAGACGCTTGAGGATGTCATTGCAGTTATTGGTTTCGGTTGCAAGTACTTGAATTGTCTTGACTTCGGGATCACCGACGAGTAAGTCTGCTGGACTGCTGGGTGTTAGATGCAATTCACGCTCCCAGAGAAATTTCGGACCTTGCAGCCAGTTCGTTGAGTGAATGTCTGAAACATGGAGACCTCGGGATGCGTGATCGGCCGGGTTTTCTGAGGAATCCACATAATGCCACTGATCAGGATCACTATTGTCTCTAATCAGTTGAACACGGTTTGCGACAAATATGTGGAACCTACGGGCATCATTGCTGATGTACCCAAGCACAATTTGCGAATCCGTCCAGAAAAATTCTTGATCGATTTTCATGTTAAGCTCACCCTTTAACATGACGCTGACTTTTGCAGAAACCACTGCTGCTGCAAGTTCCAGCCTTGGAATACTTGTGACCTTCGAGGGAGCTACCCTTGCTTTTGCCATTACGAGACTGCAATGGACTTCATCCTTGTCATTTTTGTACCTGAGGTAAGAACATGCACCATATCCTACGCAGCTGGCATCTGAAAAATGGTGTAATTCTACTCTGACAATGTTATGAAAGTCATGTGGGTGGTAACATCTTGGGATCGAGACCTCTTTCAGCTTAAGAAGTCCATTCATCCATTCCTCCCACCATAGCTTTATATCTTCCGGAAGTGGATCATCCCATCCGATGCCTCTGTGACAAAGCTCTTGAAGGATACGTTTTCCACTTAGGCTGAATGGAGCAATGAACCCGAGTGGATCGTAAAGAGAGGCGATGACAGACAAACAACCACGACGGGTTGAAGGCTGATCCTTCAAGCTGATGTTAAAGCTGAACATGTCATCCTTTATCAGCCACTGGATGCCGAGAGCACGTTCTGATGGCGTTGGATCAAACTCTAGAGGCTTGACGCTTGCTGCTCTTTCAGATGGGTCTAAGCAAGACAATGCAGCTTCTTTATTTGAGTTGAATTTGTGGAGGCGCAGGCCTCCTCTTTTGCACAACTCTTGTGATTCAGTGATCAGTTTTTTAGCTTCGTCAACTGACGGGATGCTGACTAATCCGTCATCAACATAAAAATTTCTCTCCACAAATGCTGATGCCAGGGGGTAGTTAGCTTTGTGTTGTCTTGCTAGATGCTTTAAGCCAAAATTGGCACATCCTGGAGACGAAGCAGCTCCGAATAGATGAACGGCCATCCTGTACTCCTGTGGTTCCTTCTCCAGATCTCCGCCTTTCCACCAGAGGAACTTCAGATAATTCCTGGATTCAGGAGTGACAGAAAACTGATAAAACATTTGTTCAACATCACAGATAATGGCTACAGCTTCTTTTCTAAATCGACAAAGCACTCCTACCAGAGGATTGATCAGATCAGGTCCAGTTAGCAGGGTGTCGTTTAGAGAAATACCATGGAATTTGGCTGAACAGTCAAAAACGACTCTTAGCTTATTTGGTTTTTTGGGGTGGTAGACACCGTGATGTGGAAGGTACCACTCTGTCGCTCTCTCAGATGTTGCAGGGGCAAGCTCTGCATCACCCTTGTTAATGGTTGCCTCCATGAATGTTTTGTACTGCTCGTAGTATTGTTTGTTGGCCTTTAATTTTTTCTTAAGACACTGTAGGCGAACTGTGGCTAGCCTCTTGTTGTTTGGTAAGTTGGGTGGACTGTTGCCTTTGAAAGGGAGAGGCATCTCATAATGCCCGTCCTCCTTCTGTGTGATGTGGTCACTGAGGAACTGAATGAACTGAACATCATCTTGTGAGACATATTTATCCTCATAAGTTCTCTCAATGAAGTCTGATTCCAAAGTCTTCAGAACATCTGTTGCTGATGGAACTGGCAGTTCTCTTACTGTTAGCCGATGTACGAAGCTTTGACTTCCTTGCCTGTCTAGGTGGGGGTTTGACAAGCCTATTATACTCCATCCTAGTTCTGATCTCTGTGCGAACGGTTGATTTTTGTCACCTAAGATAACTTCAAGAGGAGCCAGCGCTGAAGGACAGTCATATCCTATCAGGAGTCCTACATCACAGTCCTGAAGGGGTGGCAACTTGTCTGCCAAGTTTCTGAGATGAGGCCACAGTAATGCTGTTTCCTTTGTTGGAATGTAAGACTTATCCACTGGGATGAAGTCACGGCTGTAGGCCTGTTGTAGTTGAATGCGACTCTCAGAGTCAAGTCCACGGACTTGTAGACCACGAACACTCTTGCTTGATACGATTGTGTCGATGGCTGTCATGGTACTGAATTTCAGCTTTACTGACTGTGCATTCACATTCAGCTTATCAAGTACATCTTCTAAGACAAATGTTGAGTCACTCTGTGTGTCTAATATTGCATACGTAAGTATTTCTCTGTGTGGCTCTCGCAATGAAGAAACAAAGACTGGGACAATACTTGAAGTAGCAGAAGCGCGTTGTGTTGATGTATGGGATATGACCTTCTGCACTTCTTGGCTTGCACCTTCTTCTGTGGAAGTGGAGCCGTTCAGTATTGCTTCCACAGGTCTTTGGTTCCTGTCTTCGTGCAAGCAGGTTGGGTGACGACGGCTGCATATGTCGCATGTGTGTCGTCTCTTACAGTCTTTAGTCATGTGACCCTTTCTTAAGCATCCAAAGCAGAGTCGATTTTCATGAATGAATGCCTTTTTATCTTCAGCACTTTTTGTTGTGAAAGTGGGACACCTAGGGATGCCATGAGTTTCACTTTTACAGACAGAGCAAGGTAATTTCGTTTTACTGTTGTTCGTTTTTTCTTTCTCTTGAACTACACTCTTTGATTGTGTGCTTGTGTTGAAAGCTCTGGCTCTCTTTGGGATCCTGTCATCTACAGGTTTGAAATTTATCGAGAGTGGAGAAGCAATTGGGTTGCAAGCTATCCGTGCCTCTCTGCTGAGGAACTCTGTGAAGCATGCAAAATCTGGATAGCTGTCAGATGTGTCAAGTTCATCCACAACAATTCGACTCCACTTTCGTACGATCCATTCCGGCAGTTTTTTGAGCAACTTGTGGTTTTCTTCACAGTCATTAAGGATAGCTAATCCTTTTATATGTGGAATTGCCTCCTTGCAGCTTTGTAGGAAGTCAGCAAACTCCCGTAGTGCTAGTGCGTCATTTGTGCTGATCCTTGGCCATTTCATGAGCTTTTCGCGGAAAGCTTTCTGTATGATGAATGGGTTCCCATATCTGTCCTGTAAAACTTTCCATGCTCCATTGTATGCATTCTCTGAATTTCGATAAAAGAAACCTTCAACAGCTTTACGCGCCTCTCCGACAAGATAGTTTTTGAGATAAAACATTTTCTCGCTCGCTGGAAGTGGTTTTCTGTCAATCAGAGTCATGAATGACATCTTCCAATCTGTAAACTGTAAAGGGTCACCACTAAATGTGGTGGGTTCAGGGACTGGCAAGCGGTTCATACTCAATGAGCTAGCAATTGCTTGTGCTAAACTGACAGACTCCTGGGTCACTGTCATTTCAGGAATTGCTTGGCGAGGTTGGAACGAAGCAGCGTCTGGATTCAGCAGAGGCTCTGTTTTTATCTTATAGTGAGCTGAGCTAGTTGTGTCATTAATTTCATTTTGGTTCTCAAAACCTTCAAAACTATCGTATGCTCTCACACGAGCTGCTGCTATAGCAACTTCCTTTGTTGCTTGTAACTGCTGCAGTTTTGCTCTCTCTTGTTCCAACTGTCGTTGCATCTCCACCTCTCTTTGCTTCATTTCTGACAACATTTTTGTCTCATTAAGTCTCCATTCACTTTCTAACTTGTGAAGATGTGCTCGTTGTGCTTGAATTTCTTCTCTGGCTTTTAATTGCTCCAGCTTAGCAGCAAGCTCTGCTTCTGCATCTACTCTGTTGCCGTAGGCACTGACTGAGCCGGAGCGTTTGCTTGATTTCTCTGACGACAGTTTCAGTTTTAGATAAGCCAAAGACAGATCCATATTCAATTTTGTTTAATGTTTCTCTTACTCTTTCCTTTTCAAGTTGATCGTTATAATCTTCATCAATAGTCTCTTGACGGTTGCTTATGAGATCACAAATTTCCTTTGTCAACATAACACACGCATCCATTTTTTTGACAACTTCTGGCGTGGTGCTACTGTTATGCAGAATAGGTTCATACTGTAGTTTTACAGCATTGTACTTTGCTTGAATATCTTCCTGTAACTTATTGAGGTCTCCTAATGAGCAGAGGGTTTTTAATCTTGTCCTAGTTTCTCTTGCTACTAGCTTCCAAGAGTCATAGGCCTTGTTGAATATTTTCTCACGTTTTTTGGAGTCTTGGTTACGCATTTCTTGGCCTTTCTCTGTTAGCTTCCTCTCACGTGAGCTAGACCTGAATGGTGTGTCTGTGGGATTGTCTGTTTCTTCTGGTGGGAGTGACATCTTGTTTGTTTGTGCGACTGTTTCAAGTCTGACGTGGCTTTGATTGTCCTATGCCTGAATTCACACCTATGAGCTGTAGCTATCCTTTACCACAGAGTAATATCTATAATCAAGCATTCACAGATGATGGACATTCAAAGGGATTCTTAGCATGAAACAGTAACAAGTGTTGTAAATGAGTGTTGCTGGTATTAATAGCAAAGAGCTTCACTCATAAACAGAAATATCATGAATTATTATCCCTAAACACATTCCATTTGTCCTGAAATATTCATCACCTCAGCACTGTTATATCTTAGAAATCAACTCTCAAATTAATTTCGACCTCGAAACGATATAAGGCATTTCAGTTATGCTTTAAGCTTGTGCGTGCGTATGTAAATCGTCCTCTTTGCTCCTTGGCACTCAAAGTCCCTTTAGCATCCGTAGTTGTACCTTCAGTGTGCCGTCCTTTTTGATTTTGCCTGTGCAGGATATCGACGTGAGCGGAATCAGCAGGCTGGTATCCGTTTGGTAGCTGGATCTCAGGTGAGGTGGCATCAGCTTCTCTGCAGGGATGGCAGGTCTCTCGTAGCCGGAAAGGAGTTTTCACTGTAGCGACCCGCTTGGAATAATAAAGCAAGATGCAGAGAGCTTCGACTGGTGCAGCTTTAATTTCTCTCCTCCCCTTTTGACTGACTGACATTTGACACCGTGAAAACTATGAAATGGACACAAAAATACCTAAATTTCCATAGCACCATATTTCACAAATATTGCATAGAATTATATTCACATTTTAGCCTTAACACCAGTCCTTTAATAAACTGAAATAATGCATTTCACAAGAAATTAACCCTTCAAACCAGAGTTACAGCTCTTGTTGAAATAAGAACAATAAATAAAACAAATCCCTCATTTTTATGGATAAATCATCCCCTCCTACCGCCTTCTGCTTCCAAGGGCGCTAAGTTTGAGCTCCGTTTGCTAGCAGCCTATCTTCCACACACATCTCACAGGGACAGTCCTTACATGCAACATAAACGATGCAGAACACAGAGCAAACAACAATAAATACCTTTCTTAGGTTTTAATACATAACACGATAAGTAATTAATTTGTTCACATGTTTTACCAGCTCGTGCGTGACGTGAACATGTCGTTGCGACAAGACAGGAGCGTAATGTCTAACGTCGGCAGCACAGGAAGTAGAAGAAGAAGAAAACGGAGGTCTTCAAAATAAAGCACCAAGCTGTAGCGTGTCAGAACTTCATCATTCGCCATAAACGAAATTAACCGCCATTTACAGATGATTCTTGTTACAGCTGAGGTACAGAAAGTTGTGGATTGGAGCAAAGAAAATAATCTGCTCCTGAACACTTCTAAAGCTTGTGAACTTGTTGTTGACTTCGGTCGAAATAACAGCCATTCACCTCTCGTTATTGAGGACTCTAAAGTTGAAATTGTGGAAGAATGTAAATTTCTGGGGCTGACGTTGTCTAATGATCTTAGTTGGAACAAAAACACCACAAATATTGTTAAAAAGGCTCGTCAGCGTCTCTTCTTCTTGTGGAAACTTAGAGAAGTCACCATGAACTCTAAAATCCTTGTGAATTTTTATCAGTGCACTATTGAAAGTCTTCTTGTTAGCTCCATCACTGTCTGGTTTGGAAACATTACTGCCAAAGACAAGAGAGCGTTATATAAGGTGGTCCACTCAGCCAAAAAAAACTGTGAACTGTGATCTGCCTGTGCTGGAGGCTCTGTACAAAAGTAGACTCTTAAACCGAGCTTTTCAGATCATAAATGATCCTTCTGGCCACCCTGGAAGAGACACGTTCGAGCTTCTTCCCTCTGGAAGAAGGTATCGCTCTATTAGGTGTAAGACCTCTCGTTATGCGAGGAGCTTCTTCCCACACGCTGTGATCAGTCTGAACAGTGCACTTTAAGCCTGACTACAGCACCTTATCTTATTTTATTTATTTGATCTTAACTTTTAACTTGATCTCTGTACTTTGTATTTCACAGTGTCAGTGTGTCTTTATGTGATTATTTGTTCCATGTCCGTCTAATGTTGTTTTCCTTGTGTGTGATGCACTGAGCTTTTTGCACAATCATTTCCTATGTGTTTTTTAACTACAAATGGCAAATAAACTAATCTTGAATCTTGAATCTTATCCTGCCCTTGTTTTGTGGAATGATTTCCCTGCGTCAATAAAACAGTCAGATTCTGTGGGGACTTTCAAATCCAGACTTAAGACACATCTATTCTCCCTCTCGTATGGTAGCATACTGGCATAGTGTTTTGGTTTGTGATGGTGCCAGAAACAGAATCAGGGAATTTACCCCAAGATGCAGAGCAGTCAGGACCATGGGATGGAGGAATGAACAGTTTATTTTAACACCAGTAAGAATAAATCAAAATAATGTGCAAACAAATTTAAAGCTTATCTCAAAAGGTGCTGACAGGAACTCAGGAACTCTCTTCAGATGCAGGAGACCAAACTCAGAATTCCTTCTCTTAATAGAGGTTCAGTATACTCTGGTAATATCCTCTTGAAGTGCAAACCAAAACTCAGGATTCTTTCTCTAAATATAAGTGCAGGAAACTCAGGAAACATCTTCTTGAATAACTCATATCGTCTTTGGTATTGGTGCAGAAAAACGCAAATATCACTTTTAGTATTGGTGCAGTTCACCCAAAGAACAAAACACTCTTGCCAGGTGAGTATTAATTAAACAGATGCGCAACATTCTTGGACAAAAACGTTTAGAGGAACAAAGTCCAAATACTGCCTCAACAGAGGAGGAGGAAAAAACAAAACTCTTCTTTCCTCAACTGAGGGAGAGTGCCATAAATCTACTCCAGCAAGTAGACACAGCAGGAAATAAAGTGCAAGCCAGACTGTGTATTTACAGGTCCACAAGACAGGAGGAGAAATTGCAGGGACTTGGAGTGAGCAGGATGCCAAAGGAAACCAAAGCACTGAGTCATGAAAGAAAATGGACAAACAAAAGTGGCTTAAATAGACATACAGCAGGTGCAGGTAATTGCAGAGGACATGCAATGAACCCAGGAGAACACCGGAGGGAGACAGAGAGGGAAACAGAGGAGACAGAGAGAAACAGAGACAACAGACTTAGACAGACTAAGCCAACTAAACCCTGATAACAGACAGAACACAGACACTACTTGAACTGAAGATGATTACAGCACATGCAGAGAATGAATGCTAAGTTGTGACAAAGAAGGTGGAAAATGCAGAGAACATAACACAAGGAAATAAATGATTTGGTCTGTGAAGGACAGACCAAAACAACAAAACCCTCATCAGACACAAAACCCCAACAGGACCCTAACATTTAGTACGGAACTATGCTTCCTATCCCTTTAACTCATTTTATTAGCAATTCAACAGGTCTCTGCCTCAATTCATTGGAATTCTGGGGCTGTTAGGAAAGCTTAGGGCTCATGGATGATGATCACCTTAGTATTCTGTTTGCTTTCCTGTCATTTTACTGCTGGTGATCCCATACCTTAGGTGCAGTTTTTCTGGCCGACTGATTCTGCTCTTTTTCTCTCTCTCTGAGGCACTGACAGCACTACTGACTGATCCTGGCCCAGCACTACCAAGGCTGACCTCGGGATGCCACACCTGTTCCATGACTGATCGGAGGTCCTGGAGTGCAGCCTGCCGGTGCTAGACATTATATATTACAGACCCAACATGAACGCCACTGAATTTTATATTAAGGACTCTGTTTTTGTTGCCCTTCTGTTTTGTCTGTTTGTAAACAAACTCTTGTACAATCTGTAAAAACCTTGTAACTGTTAGAATGGCGTAAGCCCTCTGGGTCTGCTCTGCTTGAGGTTTCTTTTCCACTATCACCAGAGGGAGATTTCCTTATGACTGTCACCTATGTGCTTGCTCAGGGGGTTGGTAAGGTTAAGGCCCTTTCACACGGGGTCTGCTTCGAGTTGCTTCGGCGTCATGACAATGCAGGAATATCTGTGTCAGGTGCATGCAGCAGGGGGGCAGAGAGGAGGTGAGAACGCAGCCTGCATGTTCTCTTCACAAAGAAGTTAGAGTGCACAGTTTGGCTGCAGACAGACTGTGCCACAGATTTTCTTGTTTTTGCACGTTGTCTCTAAAAATCCTTAAATTTTTAAACACAACACAGAGACAACAGTGGACATCAACAAACAACACTACACCTCACACTTATGGTGCCGTCAGCATGACAAAACCAAACTATTTGTATAAATTTGCATATTCAGATGGAGGTGTGGTCATGGAGGAGTTTGGTGCATTTGCGCGTGTGCTAAATGGATTTCAGTTTATGCATCAGTTACTGCAGGAAATCTTGATCCCAAACCCTAAAACCGCAAAAATGATTTTTTGGGGGTGTGAGGGGTCACTACAGCAAGTGAGGCGGTGAGGCGAGTCCTGAGCAGCTCTCGGTTCTGGTGTGATGCGCCCGGTCCTGCTGTGCGTGACTTGCTCCGGCAACCCAGTTTGACTGGGACTGTCCACTTGTCAAATGGTAACATATGTGTCAAACTCAGGGAGGACAGAAACCTCCCCTGGAAACTTTGGTAAAGTTAGAAAGATATTCAAAGTTTTGAGGTTCACCTGCTGGTTATACTACAGCACTCAGTTTGGAAAAATTGAATTTTAGTGATTTTTTTTTTCATTCAAATAAGTAATAAAATGAGCAATAAAATTACATTTTTGCACATTTTTCCAAACTGAGTGGTGTAGTATAACCAGCAGGAGACCACTGATGTGTTCAGTGAATTTGGTGACACGACACCTGAATTTACTGAATATTTTTCAAGTGTCTCTTTTTGTTTTTGCAATTTGTAGACGGTCCCCAAGCTTCTGTTTCTCAGTCATTCGTTCAGATCATTGTTATTTTTCCAGATCAGAGGACAGCTCGTATGGATAAAAATAAGGTCAGAAACTAGTATTTGTTTTTCTACAATGTTTCTCTTAAGATTGTTGATCGGTGAACTTCGAATCTGTGAATATTTCTAACTTTACCGGAGTGTCCAGGGGAGCTTTCTGTCCTTCTTGAGTTTGACACCTACGTTACCATTTAACAGGTGAACCGTCCCGGTCAAACTCCTCACCTGCCACTGTCCCCAGAGCGGGACAAACCCAGCGGGACCAGGCACATCACACCAGAAGCTGCAGCTGACGACCACCTGACCGGCTGTAGTGACCCCTCCCCCCCCCCCCAAAAAAAAACATTTTTACAGTAATAGGGTTTGTGATCAAGATTTCCTGCAGTAATTGATCTGTAATTGAAGTGAAATCTGTAAACTACTTCAACTGAAAAAAAAAAAAAAAAATATATATATATATATATATATATATACATACGTTGTCTATTAGATAGCTCTCCACAAGTTCTTTTATACTCACTCGACTGGTAAGCACTGAAAGCCGAGATAGACATGTCCCAACTTGTCCTCTAACACTCCGAAACGGAGGTGTTCCTTTGTCTCGCTTCATCAGCGAATCGGTCGTGACGCGCGAAGCCGCCGCACAGCTTTCCATGACAAAATCTCTTGTTAAAAGTGAAATCTGCCGGAAAATGGCTGATGTCCAGCTCTTGTGATAACCAGAGAAAGAGCACACGACGGTCTCGTATCCACAGAGCCATCAGCTTAGAAATGATCCAGTGGTTTAAGATTAGGCTTAAAACTTTCCTTTTTGCTAAAGCTTATAGTTAGGGCTGGATCAGGTGACCCTGAACCATCCCTTAGTTATGCTGCTATAGACGTAGACTGCTGGGGGGTTCCCATGATGCACTGTTTCTTTCTCTTTTTGCTCTGTATGCACCACTCTGCATTTAATCATTAGTGATTGATCTCTGCTCCCCTCCACAGCATGTCTTTTTCCTGGTTCTCTCCCTCAGCCCCAACCAGTCCCAGCAGAAGACTGCCCCTCCCTGAGCCTGGTTCTGCTGGAGGTTTCTTCCTGTTAAAAGGGAGTTTTTCCTTCCCACTGTAGCCAAGTGCTTGCTCACAGGGGGTCGTTTTGACCGTTGGGGTTTTACATAATTATTGTATGGCCTTGCCTTACAATATAAAGCGCCTTGGGGCAACTGTTTGTTGTGATTTGGCGCTATATAAAAAAAAAATTGATTGATTGATTGAATTGATTGGTTTGTGCCGCATCATCGCAGCTCGCAGCGCGGCGCACCGACCGTCCTTTAAAGGGGTCCTTAAACCTGTAGTTAAAGTCCTTATTCTCTGTGAAGCCTGTAAAATTTTCACTGAAAGCCAGATAAATTTTTCGAACGGTTTCTAGGTGCCAGTCTCTAACGGCTTCTGAAAAAATTCTGATGGAAAAAAAGTCCTTTTCATTCCGCCATTTCCAGACAATGAAAATCCGACTAGGGGGCGGGACCACTCCTTCCACAAGGCGTGCTCACAGGCGAATGACGTCACCGACAGGCGTGGAAAAACTCACGCATGCGCACAAGGGTTCAAGCATGTCTGACGTAAAAACATATGAATGAAATCCATATAGTTTTTGAAAAAAATAAAAAGGTACGATACTTTATGGACAGACCTCGTATATACAAGGCTGTCAATAAAGTATAGGTCCTTTTTATTTTTTTCAAAAACTATATGGAAAAGTAGAGAGGGTGTCTGTCTCCCTGATCTGAATTGGGAGCTAGTTCCACAGGAGAGGAGCCTGAAAGCTGAAGGCTCTGCCTCCCATTCTACTCTTACAAACCCTAGGAACTACAAGTAAGCCTGCAGTCTGAGAGCGAAGCGCTCTATTGGGGTGATATGGTACTACGAGGTCCCTAAGATAAGAAGGGACCTGATTATTCAAAACCTTATAAGTAAGAAGAAGAATTTTAAATTCTATTCTAGAATTAACAGGAAGCCAATGAAGAGAAGCCAATATGGGTGAGATATGCTCTCTCCTTCTAGTCCCCGTCAGTACTCTAGCTGCAGCATTTTGAATTAACTGAAGGCTTTTCAGGGAACTTTTAGGACAACCTGATAATAATGAATTACAATAGTCCAGCCTAGAGGAAATAAATGCATGAATTAGTTTTTCAGCATCACTCTGAGACAAGACCTTTCTGATTTTAGAGATATTGCGCAAATGCAAAAAAGCAGTCCTACATATTTGTTTAATATGCGCATTGAATGACATATCCTGATCAAAAATGACTCCAAGATTTCTCACCGTATTACTAGAGGTCAGGGTAATGCCATCCAGAGTAAGGATCTGGTTAGACACCATGTTTCTAAGATTTGTGGGGCCAAGTACAATAACTTCAGTTCTATCTGAATTGAAAAGCAGGAAATTAGAGGTCATCCATGTCTTTATGTCTGTAAGACAATCCTGCAGTTTAGCTAATTGGTGTGTGTCCTCTGGCTTCATGGATAGATAAAGCTGGGTATCATCTGCGTAACAATGACAATTTAAGCAATGCTGTCTAATAATACTGCCTAAGAGAAGCATGTATAAAGTGAATAAAATTGGTCCTACCACAGAACCTTGTGGAACTCCATAATTAACCTTAGTCTGTGAAGAAGATTCCCCATTTACATGAACAAATTGTAATCTATTAGATAAATATGATTCAAACCACCGCAGCGCAGTGCCTTTAATACCTATGGCATGCTCTAATCTCTGTAATAAAATTTTATGGTCAACAGTATCAAAAGCAGCACTGAGGTCTAACAGAACAAGCACAGATGTTGTGTGGGCCGCTGAAGAGGAGGTACTGCTGGCCCACCACCACCAGAGGGCACCCTGCCTGGAGTGCGGGCTCCAGGCACCAGAGGGCGCTGCCACCTTATGGGAGCAGCCTGGGTGACAGCTGTCACCCATCACTGGACACAGCTGTTCCACTCAGCACAGAGGTATATCAGTAGGACGGCGTCTCCACCTCAGTGCCGAGATATCGCCTTGAGTTTAAGGTAATCCTTCTCTGCAAACGTATACTAAAGATAACCTTGCTAAACCTTTTCAGGACAGCTGATTACAGAAAGCAACTTGCTCAGATAAGTACTCACCTTTCCTGCTTCTGTGTAACAAGAGGTGGAGGCTGCTTCGCCCCTCTCCATCTACTGGGTGCGGTCGCATCCCTACCTGTGTGTTTGTGCTCTTTCCCGCCAGCAGTACCGGATCCGACGAGCGAAGGCAGTGGCCACCTGGGAATTCGGGACTTGGCGGTTCCAGTACTTCTGGGTTTCGGTGGCAGAGGAGATCTGGGTGGTTCCGGTTCGACTAGGACGGACGTCTCCTACCTTCGAGCCTGCCCACACGACACCAGCAGATTTCGGCTTACACCTCCAAATTATTGATTGTTGTATTAGTTGTGCTCTTTTCACAACAGTAAAACTTGTTCTTTACTTTTCTCCATTGTCCGTTCATTGCGCCCCCTGTTGTGGGTCCGTGTACCTACACTTTCACAACAGGATATCTCGGCCAGCGTCATGGACCCCGAGGGGCGTCAACCGGCTGTTGAACGGCCAATGGAAGAACAAGGCGCGTCGGCGGCTTCGGGAGGGGTAATCGGTGAGTTGCAGCGGATCCTCACCGCTTTCACCTCTCGAATCGATTTAATGACCGAGCAGCACGTTCTCCTAAACCGCAGGGTGGAGGCTCTCGCCGCACAAGTGGAGGCGCGCCCTCCGGGCGCCGCTGCGGCTCTCCCTCCCGAGGACCCTGCGCGTGAAAGTGACGTTCCACTGGTCGTTCAACGGTCCCTTCCTCCGTCCCCAGAAGCATACATAAGCCCTCCAGAACCGTACGGAGGCTGTGTGGAGACGTGCGCGGATTTTCTGATGCAGTGTTCGCTCGTCTTCGCACAGCGTCCCGTGATGTACGCGACTGACGCTAGCAAAGTAGCTTATGTAATAAATCTGCTTCGCGGGGAGGCACGCGCTTGGGCTACAGCGCTCTGGGAGCAGAACTCACGGCTCCTTCATACATACGATGGGTTTGTACGGGAGCTCAGAACGGTGTTCGACCATCCCAACAGAGGAGAGACCGCTTCAACCGCGCTACTGTCAATGAGACAGGGGCGTCGGAGCGCAGCTGCCTATGCAGTCGCCTTCCGCATCGCGGCGGCGAGATCCGGCTGGAATAGCACTGCCCTCCGTGCCGCCTTTGTAAACGGACTGTCACTGGTCCTAAAAGAGCACCTGGTGGCGAAGGACGAACCGCGGGACTTAGATGGGCTCATCGATCTGGTCATACGACTCGACAACCGGCTAGAAGAACGCCGTCGGGAACGAGGCGAAGGGCGTGGCCAGGCACGCGTCGTCCCTCTCCCTTCCGGTTCCGACCGAGCTCCGCCCTCCCCACGCTCCTCTGTTCCTGCGCTCCGTGCGCCTACGGCTCCCCCTGCTGACGAAGCTATGGACACGAGCAGGGCAACATTTAGGGCACCTGGAGCACAAAGGAGGTGGGCCTATGGAGCTTGTTTTGTTTGCGGCTCGAGTGAGCATCTTGCAAACGACTGCCCCGAGTGGTTATACTCCAACGCCCGCCCCTAGAGACTGGGCCAGGGGTGGGCCAAAACATTCACGTGGGACACACCCACATTGCCACACGACTCCCAGTCACGATCCTGTATGAGGATTCAACCCTGAAGGCCCCAGCACTGGTGGACACGGGCTCTGAAGGGAATCTGCTAGACAGCAGATGGGCCAGGGAGATAGGGCTCCCTCTGGTGGCTCTTACCTCGCCTGTACAGGTTCGGGCACTAGATGGCTCCCTACTCCCACCGATCACACATAAGACACCTCCAGTAACTCTGGTGGTGTCAGGTAACCACCGGGAGGTGATCGAGTTCTTTGTGACTCAGGCCACCTCCCGTGTGGTTCTGGGCTTTCCCTGGATGCTAAAGCACAATCCCCGGATCGATTGGCCGTCCGGGGTAGTGGTACAGTGGAGCGAGACCTGCCATCGGGAGTGTCTAGGTTCCTCGGTTCCTCCCGCCTCCCACGCTAAGGAGGAGGTCCGAGTCCCGCCCAATCTGAAGGCGGTGCCGGCGGAGTACCATGACCTCGCTGACATGTTCAGCAAGGATCTGGCTCTCACGCTTCCTCCCCACCACCCATATGATTGTGCCATTGATTTGGTTCCAGGCAGTGAGTTCCCGTCCAGTAGGCTGTACAACCTCTCACGGCCGGAACGCGAATCAATGGAGACCTACATCCGGGACTCATTAGCTGCCGGGTTGATCCGGAATTCCACCTCCCCGATGGGTGCTGGTTTCTTTTTTGTGGGTAAAAAAGATGGCGGGCTTCGTC
This sequence comes from Thalassophryne amazonica, assembly GCF_902500255.1. NCBI lineage: Eukaryota > Metazoa > Chordata > Actinopteri > Batrachoidiformes > Batrachoididae > Thalassophryne > Thalassophryne amazonica. The sequence goes on from NC_047122.1 coordinate 2,119,314, forward strand.
CATGCATTGATTACAGGGGGTTGAACGAAATCACGGTTCGCAACCGATACCCGTTGCCCTTGTTGGATTCAGTGTTCACCCCCTTGCATGGAGCCAAAATCTTCACCAAGCTTGATCTTAGGAATGCGTATCATTTGGTTCGGATCCGGAAGGGAGACGAATGGAAGACGGCATTTAACACCCCGTTAGGTCATTTCGAGTACCTGGTCATGCCGTTCGGTCTCACTAATGCTCCCGCGACTTTCCAAGCATTGGTAAACGATGTCTTGCGGGACTTCCTGCACCGGTTCGTCTTCGTGTACCTAGACGACATACTCATCTTTTCCCCGGATCCTGAGACTCATGCCCGGCATGTCCGTCAGGTCCTACAGCGGTTGTTGGAGAACCGCCTGTTTGTGAAGGGCGAGAAGTGTGAGTTCCACCGCACTTCTTTGTCCTTCTTGGGGTTTATCATCTCCTCCAACTCCGTCGCCCCTGATCCGGCCAAGGTCGCGGCGGTGAGAGATTGGCCCCAACCCACAAGCCGTAGGAAGCTGCAACAGTTCCTCGGCTTTGCTAATTTCTACAGGAGGTTCATTAAGGGCTACAGTCAGGTAGTTAGCCCCCTGACAGCCCTGACCTCACCAAAAATCCCCTTCACCTGGTCGGATCGGTGCGAAGCCGCGTTCAAGGAGTTGAAACGGCGCTTTTCGTCTGCACCAGTTCTGGTGCAGCCCGATCCTAGCCACCAGTTAGTGGTTGAAGTGGATGCCTCGGACTCGGGGATAGGAGCGGTGCTCTCCCAGAGCGGGAAGACCGATAAGGTCCTTCACCCGTGTGCCTATTTTTCCCGCAGGTTGACCCCCGCTGAACGGAACTATGACGTCGGCAATCGGGAACTCCTTGCTGTGAAAGAGGCCCTCGAAGAGTGGAGACATCTGTTGGAGGGAACAGCCGTGCCATTCACGGTTTTCACTGACCATCGGAACCTGGAGTACATCAGGACCGCCAAGCGGCTGAACCCCAGGCAAGCCCGCTGGTCACTGTTCTTTGGCCGTTTTGACTTCTGGATTACCTACCGTCCCGGGACCAAGAATCAAAGATTGGATGCATTGTCCCGGGTACACGAAGACGAAGTCAAAACGGAACCGTCGGATCCCCCGGATCCCATCATCCCGGAGTCCGCTATCGTGGCCGCCCTCACCTGGGACGTGGAGAAGACCGTCCGGGAGGCCCTGACCCGTGACCCGGACCCCGGAATCGGACCAAAGAACAGACTATACGTCCCACCAGAAGCTAGGGCTGCAGTACTGGACTTCTGTCACGGTTCTAAGCTCTCCTGTCACCCTGGGGTGCAAAGGACCGTGGCAGTCGTCCGGCAGCGCTTCTGGTGGGCGTCCCTAGAGGCCGACGTCCGGGACTACGTCCAGGCCTGTACCACCTGCGCCAGGGGCAAGGCCAACCACCAAAGGACCTCAGGGTTGCTACAGCCGCTGCCCGTCCCACATCGCCCCTGGTCCCACATCGGCCTGGACTTTGTCACGGGCCTCCCGCCGTCCCAGGGAAACACCGTCGTCTTCACGGTAGTGGACCGTTTCTCCAAGGCGGCCCACTTCGTGGCCCTCCCGAAGCTACCAACGGCCCAGGAGACCGCGGACCTCCTGCTCCACCACGTCGTCCGTCTGCATGGGATACCATCAGACATCGTCTCCGATCGCGGTCCCCAGTTCACCTCGCACGTCTGGAGGAGCTTCTGCCGGGAACTGGGGGCCACGGTCAGCCTCTCGTCTGGGTACCACCCCCAGACCAACGGGCAGGCAGAGCGGGCAAATCAGGAACTGGAGCAGACACTTCGCTGTGTGACAGCTGCGCACCCGACGGCCTGGAGTACCCACCTGGCCTGGATCGAGTACGCCCACAACAGCCAAGTGTCATCAGCCACCGGCCTCTCCCCGTTTGAGGTGTGCTTGGGGTATCAGCCCCCCTTGTTTCCGGTGGTTGAGGGAGAGGTCGGTGTGCCCTCGGTCCAGGCCCACCTACGGAAGTGCCGTCGGGTGTGGCGTGCCGCCCGCTCTGCTTTGTTGAAGGCCCGGACGAGGGCGAAGAAACATGCAGACCGGCGGCGGGCCCCAGCCCCCAAGTATCGTCCTGGGCAGGAGGTCTGGTTGTCCACCAAGGACATTCCTCTGCAGGTGGACTCTCCAAAACTTCAGGAACGGTACATCGGACCTTTCAAGATCCTCAAGGTCATCAACCCCGCCGCAGTGAGGCTCCAGCTTCCGGCCTCACTGCGGATCCATCCAGTTTTTCATGTTTCCCGGATAAAACCCCATCACACCTCACCCCTCTGCACCCCGGGTCCGGCACCACCTCCTGCCCGGATCATCGACGGGGAACCGGCTTGGACTGTGCGCCGGCTCCTTGACGTCCGTCGAATGGGCCGGGGTTTTCAGTATCTAGTGGACTGGGAGGGGTACGGTCCCGAGGAGCGCTCCTGGGTGAAGAAGGGCTTCATCCTGGACCCGGCCCTCCTGGCCGACTTCTATCGTCGCCATCCGGACAAGCCCGGTCGTGCGCCAGGAGGCGCCCGTTGGGGGGGGGTCCTGTTGTGTGGGCCGCTGAAGAGGAGGTACTGCTGGCCCACCACCACCAGAGGGCGCCCTGCCTGGAGTGCGGGCTCCAGGCACCAGAGGGCGCTGCCACCTTATGGGAGCAGCCTGGGTGACAGCTGTCACCCATCACTGGACACAGCTGTTCCACTCAGCACGGAGGTATATCAGTAGGACGGCGTCTCCACCTCAGTGCCGAGATATCGCCTTGAGTTTAAGGTAATCCTTCTCTGCAAACGTATACTAAAGATAAACCTTGCTAAACCTTTTCAGGACAGCTGATTACAGAAAGCAACTTGCTCAGATAAGTACTCACCTTTCCTGCTTCTGTGTAACAAGAGGTGGAGGCGGCTTCGCCCCTCTCCATCTACTGGGTGCGGTCGCATCCCTACCTGTGTGTTTGTGCTCTTTCCCGCCAGCAGTACCGGATCCGACGAGCGAAGGCAGTGGCCACCTGGGAATTCGGGACTTGGCGGTTCCAGTACTTCTGGGTTTCGGTGGCAGAGGAGATCTGGGTGGTTCCGGTTCGACTAGGACGGACGTCTCCTACCTTCGAGCCTGCCCACACGACACCAGCAGATTTTGGCTTACACCTCCAAATTATTGATTGTTGTATTAGTTGTGCTCTTTTCACAACAGTAAAACTTGTTCTTTACTTTTCTCCATTGTCCGTTCATTGCGCCCCCTGTTGTGGGTCCGTGTACCTACACTTTCACAACAACAGAGATGAGTCCACTGTCTGAGGCCATAAGAAGATCATTTGTAACCTTCACTAATGCTGTTTCTGTACTATGATGAATTCTAAACCCTGACTGAAACTCTTCAAATAGACCATTCCTCTGCAGATGATCAGTTAGCTGTTTTACAACTACCCTTTCAAGAATTTTTGAGAGAAAAGGAACGTTGGAGATTGGCCTATAATTAGCTAAGATAGCTGGGTCAAGTGATGGCTTTTTAAGTAATGGTTTAATTACTGCCACCTTAAAAGCCTGTGGTACATAGCCAACTAATAAAGATAGATTGATCATATTTAAGATCGAAGCATTAATTAATGGTAGGGCTTCCTTCAATCAATCAGTTTTATTTATATAGCGCCAAATCACAACAAACAGTTGAATCACAACAAACAGTCCTTGAGCAGCCTGGTAGGAATTGGGTCTAATAGACATGTTGATGGTTTGGAGGAAGTAAGAGTCTAACCAAATACCGGCATCACTGAAAGCAGCCAAAGAGAACGATATGTCTTTGGGATGGTTATGAGTAATTTTTTCTCTAATAGTTAAAATTTTATTAGCAAAGAAAGTCATGAAGTCATTACTAGTTAAAGTTAAAGGAATACTCGGCTCAATAGAGCTCTGACTCTTTGTCAGCCTGGCTACAGTGCTGAAAAGAAACCCGGGGTTGTTCTTATTTTCTTCAATTAGTGATGAGTAGTAAGATGTCCTAGCTTTAAGGAGGGCTTTTTTATAGAGCAACAGACTCTTTTTCCAGGCTAAGTGAAGATCTTCTAAATTAGTGAGACCCCATTTCCTCTCCAACTTACGGGTTATCTGCTTTAAGCTGCGAGTTTGTGAGTTATACCACGGAGTCAGGCACTTCTGATTTAAGGCTCTCTTTTTCAGAGGAGCTACAGCATCCAAAGTTGTGCTCAATGAGGATATAAAACTATTGACGAGATAATCTATCTCACTCACAGAGATTAGGTAGCTACTCTGCCCTGTGTTGGGTTACATGGGAAACAAGGTACCAGTAGATTCAGTAGATTCTCACAAATCCAACAAGACCAAGCATTCATGATATGCACACTCTTAAGGCTATGAAATTGGGCTATTACTAAAAAAAAAAAAAAGTAGAAAAGGGGATGTTCACAATAATAGTAGTGTGGCATTCAGTCAGTGAGTTCGTCAATTTTGTGGAACAAACAGGTGTGAATCAGGTGTCCCCTATTTAAGGATGAAGCCAGCACCTGTTGAACATGCTTTTCTCTTTGAAAGCCTGAGGAAAATGAGACGTTCAAGACATTGTTCAGAAGAACAGCGTAGTTTGATTAAAAAGTTGATGGGAGAGGGGAAAACCTATACGCAGGTGCAACAAATTATAGGCTGTTCATCTACAGTAATCTCCAATGATTTAAAATGGACAAAAAAAAACAGAGACGCGTGGAAGAAAACGGAAAACAACCATCAAAATGGATAGAAGAATAACCAGAATGGCAAAGGCTCACCCATTGATCAGCTCCAGGATGATCAAAGACAGTCTGGAGTTACCTGTAAGTGCTGTGACAGTTAGAAGACGCCTGTGTGAAGCTAATTTATTTGCAAGAATCCCCTGCAAAGTCCCTCTGTTAAATAAAAGACATGTGCAGAAGAGGTTACAATTTGCCAAAGAACACATCAACTGGCCTAACGAGAAATGCAGGAATATTTTGTGGACTGATGAGAGTAAAATTGTTCTTTTTGGGTCCAAGGGCTGCAGACAATTTGTGAGACAATTCCCAAACTCTGAATTCAAGCCACAGTTCACAGTGAAGACAGTGAAGCATGGTGGTGCAAGCATCATGATATGGGCATGTTTCTCCTACTATGGTGTTGGGCCTATATATCGCATACCAGGTATCAAGGATCAGTTTGGATATGTCAAAATACTTGAAGAGGTCATGTTGCCTTATGCTGAAGAGGACATGCCCTTGAAATGGGTGTTTCAACAAGACAATGACCCAAAGCACATTAGTAAACCAGCAAAATCTTGGTTCCAAACCAACAAAATTAATGCCTCGCAGATGTGAAGAAATCATGAAAAACTGTGGTTATACAACTAAATACTAGTTTAGTGATTCACAGGATCACTAAAAAAGCAGTTTGAAAATAATAGTTTTGAGTTTGTACCATCAACAGCAGATGCTACTATTATTGTGAACACCCCCTTTTCTTTTTCTTTTTTTTTTTACTAATAGCCCAATTTCATAGCCTTAAGAGTGTGCATATCATGAATGCTTGGTCTTGTTGGATTTGTGAGAATCTACTGAATCTACTGGTAACTTGTTTCCCATGTAACAATAAGAAATATACTCAAAACCTGGATTAATCTTTTTAGTCACATAACACTACTATTATTCTGAACACTACTGTAAATATTTGTAGACTTGGACTTGGTTAATGTCTGCATTATGAATCTTTACTGGTGGTAGATGGTAGTTTGGTTTACCAAATATGAGTTCCTCAGTCTTCACAGTATTAATAATAACAGCGTTTTTATCACACCACTCAACTAGCCAGTCCGCCTTGCCTTGGTACAGTGTTGGGTCATCATGATCTGTGAAGAGGGTCAGTAAGGTGGAATCATCTGAATATTTTAAAAGAAACTAGTTTGACAGACTGGTAGTACAGTCTGAAGTATATAGGGTAACATTAGTTGTATTTGGAGTGGATAGATAGATAGATAGATAGATAGATAGATAGATAGATAGATAGATAGATAGATAGATAGATAGATAGATAGATAGATAGATAGATAGATAGATAGATAGATAGATAGATAGATAGATAGATAGATAGATAGATAGATAGATAGATAGATAGATAGATAGATAGATAGATAGATAGATAGATAGAGTGTATTGTTTACCTTAACTAGCTGAACCTTGTTTGTGAGAAAAGAAAAGTACCAATAAATGATATAAGGATTAATCTATAACTGAATCATTTTTGCTAAAAGTTAAGTCTGGTTGAATAGTGTTAAACGCCGATGAGAAATCAAGAAGCAGAGGCATATGTTTTTGATTGATTAAGATGTTTGGAAATGAGGTGCACCAGTGTAACCACGACAGTGGGCCGGGTCCCCACTATGCTGAGCACCTGGACATACGTACCTGCAGACATACGGAAGAAACGGAGAGGATGCAGAGGTGGACGGACGAAGCAGAGAAGACTTATATTCCATCTGTGGTCATGGGGAATGTAAGGTCTCTCCACAACAAGACCAAGGAGCTAGCAGCGCTAACCCGTTTCCAGTGGCTGTATAAGGGCTGCAGTCTCATGTGCTTCAGGGAGACGTGGTTGGACGAACATGTACCGACTCGGTCATTAACATGGACGGCTTCACACTCGTCCGCGGAGAGCGGAAAAGAGAGAGGAGGGGGGCTTGCCGTTTATGTGAATGAGAGATGGTGCAGCACAGCTCATGTTCACGTAAAAGACCAGATCTGCTTCTCGGACGTGGAGCTACTCGCGGTGAGCATGAGGCCGTACTATCTCCCACGGGAGTTCGGAAGTGTGATCACGCTCTGCGTGTATATTCCTCCCTCTGCGGACAACGCCGCTGCCTGTGAGCGGATTCACAGTACAGTCACGCGGCTGCAGACACAACACCCCCGCGCCCTCCTCCTCATCATCAGGGACTTTAACCACGCCTCCCTCTTCGCCACCCTCCCCACATTCACCCAATACATCACGTGTAAAACCAGGGACAATAGAATACTGAACGTCTTTTACGACAATGTGGAGGATGCTAACACCTCCCCCCCCCCCCCCCCCCCCGCTGGGACGCTTGGATCACAATCTCATCTATCTGCTCCCACAATACACACCCAGGGTGAAAAGAGAACCAATACACAAAAGGTCAGTGAAACTCTGGACTGAAGAGGCCACTGAGAGGCTGAGAGACTGTTTCAGAACCACAGACTGGAGCATGTTTCAAAACTCTTATGGTGAAGACATCAACGGCCTGACCCAGTATGTCACTGACTACATGAACTTCTGTGTGGAGAGCACTGTGCCCACCCGGAGGGTACGGTGCTTTCTCAACAACCACCCCTGGGTGACCCCCGAGCTGAAGGTCCTGATCAACCAGAAGAAGAGGGTTTTCAACTCGGGAGACAGAGAGGAGCAGCATAGAGTCCAACAGGAGCTCCAGTGGAAGATCCGGGCAGCCAAGAAGGAGTATGGAAGGAAGATGGAGGAGCAGCTGGGCCGGAACCACGTCAGGGACGTGTGGAGATGCCTCAAGACTCCCTCTGGATTTGGGCAGGGTGCCAGCAGGACTGCAGATCGAGATTCTCAGTTCGCAGAGGAACTAAACAGCTACTTTAACCGTTTTGGCTCCTCCACGCCTGCCCCCCTGCCTGCTCTTGGCTCTCCACATGTCTCCAGCAGCCAGCCCTCCAGTCCCTCTGACCCCCCACCTTCTACCCCCCAGTCACCTCCACTGCACCCCGGACCCCGTCCCTCCTCCCCCGGGACTGTATTCAGCACCAGCCAACCTCAGCTCACACCTCAGCTTCCCCCTCCCTCCCCCATCACTGTAACTCCAACCAAGGTGAGAGGCCAGCTCCTGCGGCTGAAGCAGAGGAAAGCATCAGGACCTGATGGGATCCCCTCGAGGCTGCTGAGGACCTGTGCAGATGAGCTCTGTGAGGTCCTCAGCCACATCTTCAACATGAGCCTCAGCCTGGGGGTGGTCCCCACCCTGTGGAAGACCTCCTGTGTGGTCTTGGGTCCCAAAACACCGCACACCAAGGAACCAGCCCACTACAGACCAGTTCCCCTGACCTCCCACCTCATGAAGACCATGGAACGGCTCGTCTTGTCTCACCTCCGCACTGTGGTGAGCGACACCCTGGACCTGCTGCAGTTCGCCTACAGGCCCAACATCGGGGTAGATGACGCAGTCATCTACCTACTGCGGCGGGTGCTCACCCACCTGGAGACCGGCGGGAGCACTGTGAGAGTCATGCTCTTTGATTTCTCCAGCGCTTTCAACACCATCAGACTGGTGCTGCTGCAGGGGAAGCTGGAGGATGCAGGTGTGGATGGACACCTCGCCACCTGGACCATCGACTACCTCACTGACCGTACATGCGGCTGCGCGGCTGTCAGTCTGAGGTGGTAAGGTGCAGCACCGGGGCCCCACAGGGCACCGTCCTCTCGCCTTTCCTCTTCACCCTCTACACCTCGGACTTCACCTACAACACAGCCAGCTGCCACCTCCAGAAGTTCTCTGATGACTCCACCATTGTGGGTCGTGTGTCTGAGGGGAACGAGCTGGAGTACCGGTCGGTCATCACAGACTTCGTGGACTGGTGTGAGCACAACCACTTGTGTCTCAATACCAGTAAGACGAAGGAGATGGTGATCGACTTCAGGAGGAAACCACCACCTCACCCACCGGTGAACATCCAGGGGGAGGACATAGAGACTGTGGACAGTTTCAAATACCTGGGTGTTCACCTCAACAGCAAACTGGACTGGACTCACAACACCTATGCCCTGTAGAAAGGCCAGAGTCGCCTCCACCTCCTGAGGAGACTGAGATCCTTTGGAGTGAGCAGGCCTCTGCTTAAGACCTTCTATGACTCTGTTGTAGCCTCAGCTCTCCTCTGTGCTGTCGTCTGTTGGGCCCTGGGCAGCAGAGAGCGGGAGCACAGAGCGGGAGAGAAAGAGACTGAACAAGCTGGTCAGGAAGTCCAGCTCTGTCTTGTGCTGTCCTCTGGACTCTGTGGAGGAGGTGTCTGAGAGGAGGGTGTTAACCAAGTTCAAATCCATCATGAACAACTCCTCTCACCCTCTGCACTGGACTGTAGTGGAGCTGAGCAGCTCATTCAGTGACAGACTGAGGCACCCTCAGTGCAAGAAAGAATGATACAGCAGGTCGTTCCTCCCTGCTGCTGTCAGACTGTACAATAACACTGAAATAACCACATGTAATAATATGTCCACAAATCACGAGCAATATTAATATGTCCACAAATCATGTGCAATAACAACTCGTTTACAAATCCCTGCACTAATGTCACCTTATCACATCTAAACTCCATTTCACATATTGTAAAGAAGATGCTCCTATCTCCTTTTCAATTCCAATCAAGTTTATATATATGCATATGGATATGTGTATTTGTATAGGTATGTGTGTGCATATGTGTATGCGGTGTATATGTGCATATATATATATATATATATATATATATATATATATATATATATATATATATATATATATATATATATATAAGTATGTATGCGTGTGTGTGTATATACATACATATTCTATTTCTACCTCATTTCTTATGTCTTGTACTGTTACAAGTAGTATTATTATTATTGCTTATCCTTGCACACGCTGTTTGATGAACATTTTCCTCTACTTGCACCCATCTTGTGTGTTTTTTAAGAGCTGACGTAACACGAATTTCTCCTCTGTGAGATCAATAAAGTTTATCTTTATCTTTATCCTCAGTACTACGACCTTCTTATATGTGAATTGGAAGGGATCTTGTTGCTTCCATAGAGACCTATTGAGATGTTGTACAATGATCTTTTCCAGTGATTTCATGATAACAGATGTAAGGGCTATTGGCTGGAAATCATTATATTCTTTGGGGCATTGTTTTTTTGGAAGGGGTCTAATGTGGGATGTTTTCCATGCTAGTGGTATGGTGTGGGTGTCGATGAACAACTGAAAACATTGCCATTCAAGGGCTAATTCCCTGGTGCATGGGCACTAGCATGGTCTGGCCCTGAGGCTTTTCTTGGATTACTGCATTGGAGAGTACGCCTGACCTGCTCCTCAGTTACGGCAATCCTCTCAGCATCCATAGGTGTGACTGTCTTAATTAAATCAACACATTTCTCAAAGTGACCTGCAGAATCAAATCAACAAAAGAAATTATTTAGCTTGTTTGCAAACAAATATTCATTGTCTGTCACAATAGGATGATCTGCTGTAGTGCCCCCTACCGGGAGCAGAAAAAGATGCTGTTTTCTAAACTGTTACTGTAATCAAAGATACTCAATTTCAATTCAATTTTTAACAATTTATTTTCATTTATATAGTGCCAAATCACAACAGAGTTGCCTCAAGGCGCTTCAATCAATCAATCAATCAATTTTTTTATATAGCGCCAAATCACAACAAACAGTTGCCCCGCTTCACACAAGTAAAGTCTAACCTTACTAACCCCCAGAGTAACAGTGGTAAGGAAAAACTCCCTCTGAGGAAGAAACCTCAAGCAGACCAGACTCAAAGGGGTGACCCTCTGCTTGGGCCATGATACAAACATAAATTACAGAAATAATTCACAAAACGAATATACAGGAAATACTGTTGGTGCACAGGACAGGAAGGTCTCCAGCACAAATACCACAACCATCTCTGGATGGAGCTGCACCTTAAACAGAGAAAAAAAAAAACAGAGTCAGGCATCAGAAAGACAAGAAATACTGTATAATTTGTCAGCCTTAAACAACAAGAAAAACAGGAAATTCAGGTGATTGCCGACCACGAGCCATAAGCTTCACTAACAGAACCAGAATTTGCAGACTTTGCTGTCTGCTCAACACAACTAATCAAACGGGACAAAACTTTTCAGTGGAGTTTGTTTCTCTTGTATTTGTAATCTGAAGTGTTGACACAGACTTCTGACTCAGAGCTTCTTGCAGCAAAATGTGAGCTCGTCTGCTTCATGTAAACTCAGCATACTCCGTGTGTGTGTGTGTGTGTGTGTGTGTGTGTGTGTGTGTGTGTGTGTGTGTGTGTGTGTGTGTGTGTGTGTGTGTGTGTGTGTGTGTGTGTGTGTGTCAGACCGTCAGGACCTGGAGGAACCTTCCAAGGTGGACCAGCTCCAGGAGCCACTTCTGGAAGCTCTGAAGATCTACGTGAGGAAGCGTCGGCCCAGTAAACCACACATGTTCCCCAAAACCCTGATGAAGATCACAGACCTGCGCAGCATCAGTGCTAAAGGTGCAGCTTCACACATATTTGTTCTTTTTTCTTGTGGTGATTGTCACTAAATCAGCACGACAAATCTGAAGCTTGATAGTCACATATGACCTTTTCCATTTGCCATTAATTATTAATTATTAATTAATTATTATTCTCACTCTTGAAATCAAAATTTCGGCCTGTTCCCGTGCTCAAAAACTCACCAAACTTTCCGAAGTCATCCGACCGGATCCGAAATTCGATATTTTGGGGGCGTCACACATGGTCGCAGCGAAATCGCGAAATAGTGCCCCCTAGAAATTTTCAAAAACCCCTCTGCATTGAGCTTTTTTCGTCGTAGCCTCACGAAATTCGGTCCACATATTTACCATGCCAGGATGCACGAAAAAGTCTCTTACTGTCATGGTGAAATATTGACAGGAACTCGGCCATTTTGATTTCAAGTTTCGATTTTGAGCACATTTTTGCCATTTTTGGCCATTTTCACTACTTACATTTGAACAAACTCGTCCTAGGGATTTCATCCGATTGTCTTCAAATTTGGTCAAAATCATCACAACACAATGGTGATCAAAAGTTATCAAAAGATTCTAATTAAGTCAAAAGGCGTGGCTGCTAGGGGTCGTCAAACTTTGGCGAGCTTTTCGGAGCACGCCATTTCATTTCGAACGGCTGTCACGCCCACATACTTCATCGTAGATCCTTCAAACTTGCTGGACTTGATGAGGGCTCCGCCCTGAACGTCTACATATCTTAAGTTCCCACCTGTGCCATAGCGCCCCCTGGTGGCGGCGGGAAATGTCCTATTTTTACTTTAAGAGGTCCTGATGTCACATACTTAACCCAATCAACTTCATTCCACTTCTAAAACATGCACAACAAATTGGTCAACGTAGGTGATGAACACCGTGAAGTTACGAGTAACGGCGTCCGTGTGGCGGCGTGCTGAATATTGACCATTCGCCATGAAATTACGTTCTTCCTTTTGACGGCTTTAATTTTGTCACATCATCATGAAAATTGATACACAGGTCGAGCACGACAACCTCTTACAATTCATAGGGTCCTCGCCCATGGGTGGGGCAAAATGCCTCAATAGCGCCCCCTTGAAAATTTCGAAAACCCCTCCCCTTAGGGGTTTTTTTTGGAGTAGGGAGATGAAAATTGGTACACATGTGTGACTTCCATAGACGTACAAAAAAGTCTCTTGCACCATGGGTCTACTCCAAACAGGAAGTCAGCCATTTTTAATTTTCTTGTCATTTTGGGGTGATTTCCACATGTTGTTTTTGAACAAACTCCTCCTAGGGATTTTGTCCAATGCACTTCAAACTTCTTTTACAGCATTCACACATGATACTGACCAAAAGTTATCGAAAGCTTTTCTCTATGTTGAAGGGTGTGGCCGCTGTGGTGCCGCCATTTTGACCCTTCTCCATGGAACATCAAGTCATTATAACTCCTTCATGCTTTGCCTGATTGACTTGAAACTTCACATGTATGATGACAGTTGGCCCCTCAACACACCTGGCCCCTCTGTTTGTACACTGACCGCCCCCTAGTGGATGAACCATCAACATGTCATAACTTCATGTATTGTGTGATTTGCTTGAAATTTGAACTGTGGGATGAGTGGTTGCCCCTGTACACACATGCCCACATCTGGTCATAAGGGAACACACTGCCCTGGGTAGGCGGTCGCACGGAACGTGGGCCCGTATATGACTGCTTGCAGTCCTAGTTATTCTTCTTCTTCTTCTTCTTCTTCTTCTTATTATTATTATTATTATTCTTTACACTTTTCAAATCGAAATTTCGGCCCTTTCCCGTGCTCAAAAACTCACCAAACTTTCCGAAGTCATCTGGCCAGATCCAAAAATTCGATATTTTGGGAGCGTCGCACATGGTCGCAGCGAAATCGCGAAATAGCGCCCCCTAGAAATTTTCAAAAACCCCTCCATGTTGGGCTTTTTTCTTCGTGGCCTCACGAAATTCGGTACACATATTTACCATGCCAGGATGCACAAAAAAGTCTCTTACTGTCATGGTGAAATATCAACAGGAAGTCGGCCATTTTGATTTTAAGTTTCGATTTTGAGGTAATTTTTGCTGTTTTTGGCCATTTCCACTAAATCAATTCAAAAATCAAATCAATTTTATTTATATGGAAGGACAGAAGCCAGAGAAAGCACCAAAGAACTGCTCGGCTTGGTTGCTCTCTCCGGCCCGAGACTGGGTGATGACAGTTGACCTGGAGAGGCAGCTGAAAATACCACCGCACATCACCCAGACCAAACTGAGACCAGACATCATCCTTGTCTCTGAGGCTACAAGGCAACTGGCCATGCTCGAGTTAACAGTTCCGTGGGAAGCTAGGATGGAGGAGGCACAGGAGAGAAAGAGGGAGAAGTACCAGGAGCTGGTGGAGGATTGTCGAAGGAGTGGTTGGAGGACCAGATACATGCCAGTGGAGGTGTGGAGCCGGGGATTTCCCAGCCACTCACTGAGCAAGGCCTACGGCACACTCGGTATAACAGGTGCCAATCGAAAGAGAGCCATTAACAGCAACGCAGAGGCTGTGGAGAAAGCGTCCAGATGGCTCTGGCTGAAGAGGGGAGAGAGGTGGAGGTAGTAGAATGCCACTTGGACACAGGCCGGGGTTTGATCAGCCCCGGTTGGGTCGCCTGGATTAGGGTGTCTGTTGTGAGACCCAAACACCCAGTGACTCCAGGAAACAACACTGATGATGTGTCCAAGTTAGTGCATCAGGGGATGTTTGCAAAAGTGAGACAACCTGGGAAACCAGTGACAACCAGGAATAGACTTGGTGACGACCACGAAGAGCGTGGTGACATCTGGACAGACAGAGGACGGCCGGAGAGATGGCAACCCGGGTTGGGGAGGGTTGGCAGCCCAAACCAATTCTTCTGAGAGGAAGAACCCAAAGCAAGCTACGAAACCCACTAAGGAAGAATACCCCCAGGGGTGCCTGAGAGGGGGGGAGGATGAGCACCCCATCAGGACGGACCTAAGAACGACGACTCAGGAAAATGGATTAACGACAATGGCAACAATGTGCATCTGTGGAAAAACCTGCAAGAATGAGAGAGGCTTAAAGATACATCAAGGCAGGATGAGATGCTTGACAGTGGCAACGATGACACGACGCACAGAAGTTATTTCTGGTCAGATGCAGGAGGAGCCAGGCCCGGAGGCAACCCACAGTGCCCAGAGCCTCCTAGAGTCACCAGTGCCTGCTGCCAGCAGCTCACCTGACACCCAAAGCCCCCTCCAAGAAACATCACCTCTCAACAACCTGCAGGATCCCCAAAGTCAGCAAGCTCCAGCAACAACAAGCTGGGCTCCTTCAGCCCAACCAAGGATCCAGTGGCCCCAGTCCTCAAAGAGAGTAGAGTGGAAGCAGTCTGATGAGGATGTGGACCAGATCCTGGAGGTGGCTGTCAAGGGGGACGTAGACCAGAGGATGAAAACGATGACAACCCTCATAGTGAACATGTTAGCAGAGCGATTTGGAACTGAGGCCCCTAAGCCAGTACCATCGGCATATGCTCTGAGCCACAGAGCAAGGAAGATCCAGCGCCTCATGGAAGAGCTCAAGCTGCTAAAGAAGCAATACAAAACAGCAGGGGAAGTTGAGCGAGCTGGCCTAGCAGACCTGAGAGCAATCCTGAGGAAGCAGCTGTTGACCCTGCAGAGGGCAGAGTTCCACAGGAGGAGGCGGAAAGAGAGAGCCAGGAAGAGGGCAGCTTTCCTGGCTAATCCTTTCAAGTTGACCAAGCAGCTCCTTGGCCAAAAGAGGATGGGCCGCCTCACTTGCTCGAAGGAGGAGATCAACAACCACCTCAAGGCCACATACAGTGATCCCAGCAGAGAACAGCTGCTAGGCTCATGCGATGCACTGATAGAACCACCAGAGCCTACTTCAGGTTTCACCCTGAAGGAGCCAAGCCTAAGTGAAGTGGAGGAAGTGGTGAGGGGAGCAAGATCAAGCTCAGCACCAGGCCCAAGCGGAGTGCCATATAGGGTCTACAAGAACTGCCCGAAACTGCTACTGGAGGTATGCTGAGGGAGTGTACATACCGAAAGAGGAAAAGTCTGAGAACATCGACCAGTTTTGGGTAATCTCCTTGCTAAGTGTGGAGAGCAAAATCTTCTTCAGCATCGTGGCCAAGAGACTCTCCAACTTCCTGCTGAGCAATAAGTACATCGATACGTCTGTACAGGAGGGAGGGATTCCAGGAGTCCCCGGTTGCCTGAAACACACAGGCGTGGTAACCCAGCTCATCAGGGAGGCGAAAGAGGACAGAGGTGACCTGGCTGTGCTGTGGCTGGATCTCACGAACGCTTATGGTTCCATACCCCATAAGCTGGTGGAGGTCGCACTGGAGAAACATCATATACCCCAGAAGGTGAGAAGCCTCATCCTGGACTACTATAGTACGTTCAGCTTGAGAGTTTCATCTGGCCAGCTGACATCTGACTGGCACCAGCTGGAAGTGGGTATAATCACTGGTTGTACCATATCAGTGACCCTTTTCGCACTGGCAATGAATATGCTGGCCAAGGGAGCTGAGAGAGAATGCAGAGGTCCTCTCAGCAAGTCTGGAGTAAGGCAACCGCCCATCAGAGCCTTCGTGGACGACCTCACAGTGACGACATCAACCGTACCAGGAGCCAGACGGATTCTGCAAGAGTTGGAGAGGATCATGGTTTGAACATGTTAGAAACCAGCTACACACTATTGAAGAGTCCATAAAAACAAATAAATTCTGGGAAAATTGGAACAGCCTAAATAAACAAAATCATGAAGATCTACCCATAGAAAATGGAGATGTATGGGCAAACCACTTCACCAAGGTATTCAAATAGAGAAAAACAAACAGAAACAACACAAGACAAACTACAAAGCTTAGAGTCAGCCATAAAAGATTACAAGAACCCACTAGATGACCACGTGACCCTAAAAGAACTGCAGGACAAAATCAAATCAACTGAAACCAAGAAGGCCTGTGGTGTTGACAACATCCTAAAGGAAATGATCAAATTCTCAGATCCTAAATTCCAATTGGCCATATTAAAGCTCTTTAACATTGTCCTCAGCTCCGGGATCTTCCCCAGTATTTGAAACCAGGGACTGATAACGCCTCTCCACAAAAGCGGTGACAGACTTGACCCTAATAACTACCGTGGAGTCTGTGTCAACAGCAGCCTCGAGAAAAATCTTCTGCATGATAACCACAGACTCCCACACTTCCTTACTGAAAACGATGCTCTGAGCAAATCCCAAATAATTTTTTTTAACAACTTACCGTACAACAGATCATATTTTCACCCTCAGCACCCTGATTGACAACTAAATCAACAAAAACAATGGAAAACTATTCTCCTGTTTTGTAGATTTCAAAAAAGCATTTGATTCAACTTGGCACAAGGGTCTGCTGTACAAACTGTTGGAAACTGGGGTTGGGGGAAAACCATATGACATCATAAAGTCAATGTGCACAAACAACAAGTGTGCTATTAAGGGCCCCGTTACACTTAGCACAAATGAGCAGGAATCAAACAGAATCAGCCGGAGTGGGAAAAATAGCCAGAGACACAGTCAGGGGGGACAGATATTCTGACAGCTGTGACCAGGCAGGGGTCCACTCGCATCCTGTTCAGTTTTCTGAAACACAAGGGGCTGGATGGTGTTGAAGACACTTGAGAAGTCCAGGAAGAGAATCCTCACTGTACCGCATCCCTTATGCAGGTGCAAGTGAGCTTTGGGTAGCAGGTAGAGTATGGCATCCTCCATAGCAACACCTGCCTGGTGTTGGTGTAAACTGTAGACAGTCAATCAATCAATTTTTTTTTATATAGCGCCAAATCACAACAAACAGTTGCCCCAAGGCGCTTTATATTGTAAGACAAGGCCATACAATAATTATGTAAAACCCCAACGGTCAAAATGACCCCCTGTGAGCAAGCACTTGGCTACAGTGGGAAGGAAAAACTCCCTTTTAACAGGAAGAAACCTCCAGCAGAACCAGGCTCAGGGAGGGGCAGTCCTTTGCTGGGACTGGTTGGGGCTGAGGGAGAGAACCAGGAAAAAGACATGCTGTGGAGGGGAGCAGAGATCGATCACTAATGAATCGATCACTATGGAGCGCCTTGGGGCAACTGTTTGTTGTGATTTGGCGCTATATAAGAAAAAATTGATTGATTGATTGATTGATTGATTGATAATGATTAAATGCAGAGTGGTGCATACAGAGCAAAAAGAGAAAGAAACAGTGCATCATGGGAACCCCCCAGCAGTCTACGTCTATAGCAGCATAACTAAGGGATGGTCCAGGGTCACCTGATCCAGCCCTAACTATAAGCTTTAGCAAAAAGGAAAGTTTTAAGCCTAATCTTAAAAGTAGAGAGGGTGTCTGTCTCCCTGATCTGAATTGGGAGCTGGTTCCACAGGAGAGGAGCCTGAAAGCTGAAGGCTCTGCCTCCCATTCTACTCTTACAAACCCTAGGAACTACAAGTAAGCCTGCAGTCTGAGAGCGAAGCGCTCTATTGGGGTGATATGGTACTACGAGGTCCCTAAGATAAGATGGGACCTGATTATTCAAAACCTTATAAGTAAGAAGAAGAATTTTAAATTCTATTCTAGAATTAACAGGAAGCCAATGAAGAGAGGCCAATATGGGTGAGATATGCTCTCTCCTTCTAGTCCCCGTCAGTACTCTAGCTGCAGCATTTGAATTAACTGAAGGCTTTTTAGGGAACTTTTAGGACAACCTGATAATAATGAATTACAATAGTCCAGCCTAGAGGAAATAAATGCATGAATTAGTTTTTCAGCATCACTCTGAGACAAGACCTTTCTGATTTTAGAGATATTGCGTAAATGCAAAAAAGCAGTCCTACATATTTGTTTAATATGCGCTTTGAATGACATATCCTGATCAAAAATGACTCCAAGATTTCTCACAGTATTACTAGAGGTCAGGGTAATGCCATCCAGAGTAAGGATCTGGTTAGACACCATGTTTCTAAGATTTGTGGGGCCAAGTACAATAACTTCAGTTTTATCTGAGTTTAAAAGCAGGAAATTAGA
This sequence comes from Thalassophryne amazonica, assembly GCF_902500255.1. Classification (NCBI taxonomy): domain Eukaryota; kingdom Metazoa; phylum Chordata; class Actinopteri; order Batrachoidiformes; family Batrachoididae; genus Thalassophryne; species Thalassophryne amazonica. The sequence goes on from NC_047122.1 coordinate 2,137,735, forward strand.
GGTCATCCATGTCTTTATGTCTGTAAGACAATCCTGCAGTTTAGCTAATTGGTGTGTGTCCTCTGGCTTCATGGATAGATAAAGCTGGGTATCATCTGCGTAACAATGAAAATTTAAGCAATACCGTCTAATAATACTACCTAAGGGAAGCATGTATAAAGTGAATAAAATTGGTCCTAGCACAGAACCTTGTGGAACTCCATAATTAACTTTAGTCTGTGAAGAAGATTCCCCATTTACATGAACAAATTGTAATCTATTAGACAAATATGATTCAAACCACCGCAGCGCAGTGCCTTTAATACCTATGACATGCTCTAATCTCTGTAATAAAATTTTATGGTCAACAGTATCAAAAGCAGCACTGAGGTCTAACAGAACAAGCACAGAGATGAGTCCACTGTCCGAAGCCATAAGAAGATCATTTGTAACCTTCACTAATGCTGTTTCTGTACTATGATGAATTCTAAAACCTGACTGAAACTCTTCAAATAGACCATTCCTCTGCAGATGATCAGTTAGCTGTTTTATAACTACCCTTTCAAGAATTTTTGAGAGAAAAGGAAGGTTGGAGATTGGCCTATAATTAGCTAAGATAGCTGGGTCAATTGATGGCTTTTTAAGTAATGGTTTAATTACTGCCACCTTAAAAGCCTGTGGTACATAGCCAACTAACAAAGATAGATTGATCATATTTAAGATCGAAGCATTAAATAATGGTAGGGCTTCCTTGAGCAGCCTGGTAGGAATGGGGTCTAATAAACATGTTGATGGTTTGGATGAAGTAACTAATGAAAATAACTCAGACAGAACAATCAGAGAGAAAGAGTCTAACCAAATACCGGCATCACTGAAAGCAGCCAAAGATAACGATACGTCTTTGGGATGGTTATGAGTAATTTTTTCTCTAATAGTTAAAATTTTGTTAGCAAAGAAAGTCATGAAGTCATTACTAGTTAAAGTTAAAGGAACACTCAGCTCAATAGAGCTCTGACTCTTTGTCAGCCTGGCTACAGTGCTGAAAAGAAACCTGGGGTTGTTCTTATTTTCTTCAATTAGTGATGAGTAGAAAGATGTCCTACTTTTACGGAGGGCTTTTTTATAGAGCAACAGAATCTTTTTCCAGGCTAAGTGAAGATCTTCTAAATTAGTGAGAAGTCATTTCCTCTCCAACTTACAGGTTATCTGCTTTAAGCTATGAGTTTGTGAGTTATACCACGGAGTCAGGCACTTCTGATTTAAAGCTCTCTTTTTTAGAGGAGCTACAGCATCCAAAGTTGTCTTCAATGAGGATGTAAAACTATTGACGAGATACTCTATCTCCCTTACAGAGTTTAGGTAGCTACTCTGCACTGTGTTGTTATATGGCATTAGAGAACATAAAGAAGGAATCATATCCTTAAACCTAGTTACAGCGCTTTCTGAAAGACTTCTAGTGTAATGAAACTTATTCCCCACTGCTGGGTAGTCCATCAGAGTAAATGTAAATGTTATTAAGAAATGATCAGACAGAAGGGAGTTTTCAGGGAATACTGTTAAGTCTTCTATTTCCATACCATAAGTCAGAACAAGATCTAAGATATGATTAAAGTGGTGGGTGGACTCATTTACTTTTTGAGCAAAGCCAATTGAGTCTAATAATAGATTAAATGCAGTGTTGAGGCTGTCATTCTCAGCATCTGTGTGGATGTTAAAATCGCCCACTATAATTATCTTATCTGAGCTAAGCACTAAGTCAGACAAAAGGTCTGAAAATTCACAGAGAAACTCACAGTAACGACCAGGTGGACGATAGATAACAAATAAAACTGGTTTTTGGGACTTCCAATTTGGATGGACAAGACTAAGAGTCAAGCTTTCAAATGAATTAAAGCTCTGTCTGGGTTTTTGATTAATTAATAAGCTGGAATGGAAGATTGCTGCTAATCCTCCCCCTCGGCCCGTGCTACGAGCATTCTGACAGTTAGTGTGACTCGGGGGTGTTGACTCATTTAAACTAACATATTCATCCTGCTGTAACCAGGTTTCTGTAAGCAGAATAAATCAATATGTTGATCAATTATTATATCATTTACCAACAGGGACTTAGAAGAGAGAGACCTAATGTTTAATAGACCACATTTAACTGTTTTAGTCTGTGGTGCAGTTGAAGGTGCTATATTATTTTTTCTTTTTGAATTTTTATGCTTAAATAGATTTTTGCTGGTTATTGGTGGTCTGGGAGCAGACACCGTATCTACGGGGATGGGGTAATGAGGGGATGGCAGGGGGAGAGAAGCTGCAGAGAGGTGTGTAAGACTACAACTCTGCTTCCTGGTCCCAACCCTGGATAGTCACGGTTTGGAGGATTTAAGAAAATTGGCCAGATTTCTAGAAATGAGAGCTGCTCCATCCAAAGTGGGATGGATGCCGTCTCTCCTAACAAGACCAGGTTTTCCCCAGAAGCTTTGCCAATTATCTATGAAGCCCACCTCATTTATTGGACACCACTCAGACAGCCAGCAATTCAAGGAGAACATGCGGCTAAACATGTCACTCCCGGTTTGATTGGGGAGGGGCCCAGAGAAAACTACAGAGTCCCACATTGTTTTTGCAAAGTTACACACCGATTTAATGTTAATTTTAGTGACCTCCGATTGGCGTAACCGGGTGTCATTACTGCCGACGTGAATTACAATCTTACCAAATTTACGCTTAGCCTTAGCCAGCAGTTTCAAATTTCCTTCAATGTCGCCTGCTCTGGCCCCCGGAAGACAATTGACTATGGTTGCTGGTGTCGCTAACTTCACATTTCGCAAAACAGAGTCGCCAATAACCAGAGTTTGATCCTCGGCGGGTGTGTCGTCGAGTGGGGAAAAACGGTTAGAAATGTGAACGGGTTGGCGGTGTACACGGGGCTTCTGTTTAGGGCTACGCTTCCTCCTCACACTCACCCAGTCGGCCTGCTTTCCCGGCTGCTCGGGATCTGCCAGGGGGTAACTAACGGCGGCTAAGCTACCTTGGTCCGCACCGACTACAGGGGCCTGGCTAGCTGTAGAATTTTCCACGGTGCGGAGCCGAGTCTCCAATTCGCCCAGCCTGGCCTCTAAAGCTACGAATAAGCTACACTTATTACAAGTACCGTTACTGCTAAAGGAGGCTGAGGAATAACTAAACATTTCACACCCAGAGCAGAAAAGTGCGGGAGAGACAGGAGAAGCCGCCATGCTAACCGGCTAAGAGCTAGTAGCTACGCTAAGCTAGCGGATTCCTAAAAACACACAACGTGAATAATGTGTAAATAATTTAGAGGTGATTCAGCAGAAGGAGTGCTTTAGTTAGGCACAGTAAATATTACACTGGGAAACAAATCGTAATCTAGATAACTAGATCAATCTAACTGCGCAGATTAAACAGCTAACAGATACAGAAAAACACCGCTGTGCTCCGGAACAGGAAGTGATACAATACCGCAGTGAGAGCCAACCACCAGTAGAGGCAAGCAAGAGGTCAAACAGTCAAAAACATTTGCAAACCCTAAAAATCATACATGTTAGTTCCTGTTTGTTATGTGTTTTGCAGCAGTCAGACAGCTGTGAAGAGCTGAGCTCATCCCTACCCCAGCAGAAGAGGCCTGGCTGCCAGGCTGCTACAAAAAAAGAAGAAAAAAGTTGTTTACAGTCATTTGCGTTTTGGGTCAAAATCCATAGAATACTGCCATCTACTGGATGGGAGTGTAAATAGTATCCAACTGTCACACAGTTGCTATTTGTTGTACTGAATCACACTTAACAAACAGAATTTTCAGTTTTGCAAATGCCTTTTTTTTACAAATCAAAAAAAAATGACATATTTACAAATACACATTTATTTGTAAAAACCAACACACACGCTACTGTAACTTTTGTGGTGTTTTTTTTTACAAATAAATAACCCAACCGACCAGTGATGAGGAGGCTCATTTTCCCATAATGCCTTTTGGCATCTGTGAGTTTTAATGCTCAACCCTCCAGAATTAGTGCATTACTTTAAAACTAAAAGATATTTGTGATATCTTCACTTTGTAAAAATGAGTTTACGGTAATATCAATAAACTGTCCAGAATTACCTGCGTTTGCTTTTTATGCCTTCTGCCACACGTCTGGGGCACTGTATGTTGAAAGTAAATGCTCTTCCTTACAGCAGTGGGCAGGCCGCACAGAAACAGAAGCGCTGACTCGTTTGTGTTGGATTGTGATCGCCTTTGGTTCTACTCAGAAGCATTGGCAGTGCTTAAACTGAAACTGGCTTGTCAGTAGCTGACAGAGTACCAGAGTCAATACTAAAGGTTACCAGTTAGCTATAGCTTCCGCTAAATGTTTTATCCATTAAAAGTTTTCACTTTTCAGTTAGTGGATTAGTGATTATCGAAGCAAATATTTTGGTTAGCTTTGCCCACCACTGGGTATGAACAACCTTGTTGAGTTACCACTGATTTTTCAATTTGTGAGCTTCACTTTGCAGAGTCACTTTGCTTTGCTGTACTCAAAACTTTTCTCTTGCGATGTTGGATCTTTCTTGAGGTTGAGGAAACCTTTTTGCTTTCATCAATGAGCCATTGGAGGACCTGGTCATTCTCATCAAAGGAGTCCTGGTACTTTCTCTTCTGGTGTCTGTGTTTCTTGGCAGGCTGTTGTTATGGCTGTCTTCAGCTCTTGCCAATGCTTAGGAGCTGGGATGGAGTACTTCTTGGGGAGTTCTTTCTTCAGGGACCATTGAAACTCTGTTTTTGTTTCTGGGTCTTTGAGCTTGGCGATGTTGAACCTTTTGACAGTTTTGCAGTGTCCAGGCCTCCTCTTGGGGAGAATGTTTAGCTGGATCCTGGAGATGATGAGCCATTCAACATTGTCTGCACCAGTCATTGCTTTATTCAACATGACATCTTTTTGGTCACACTTTAGGATGATGATGTACTCAAGCAGGTGCAAATACTTTGAGTGAGGGTGTTGCTATGAGACTTTGAACTTTTCCTTTTTCCTGAAGATAGGGTTGGTGATGACAAGTTTGTGTTCGGTGCACTTCGTGAGAAGCAAGATAGCGTTGATGTTGAACTTCCAACCCTAGCATTGAGGTTGCCATGGAGGAGGATTTTGTCAGATACTAGGATCGCAGATAGGATGATGTCCAGCTTTGCACAGAAGGTATTGTTCTGTTCATGGTCAATGTCGTGTTTTGGTACATAAGCACTTCTGATGGTGACATGGCATTCACTTGCAAGTTGGAGATGGAGTGTCATTAGTTGTTCACTGACACCCACCAGGAGTTAAGTCAGTTTTGGAAGAAGAGAGTTCTTTCTGGCAAAACAGATGCTGTGAATTTGTTGTTTTTTCTCAGGAAGCCCTTTCCAGAAGAAAGTGTAGCCCCCTTGCTCCTCCTGTAGCTGGTCTTCACCTGCTCTTCTTGTTTCACTCAAGGTGACTATGTCGTTGTCAAATTTTTGGAATTCACAAGCGATAACAGCTGTTCATCTTTCTGGTTGGCCTGACTTTTTGTTGTTCATCAAGGTTGAATGTTTTTTCCGCTTCTGTGCCGGGTCAGAGCTAAGGTCCCAATTCACACAAAACATAATCTCAATTAAGTTGGGTGAATGAGTCTGAAACCAGCCAAAAAAAGACAGAAAAAAATGAATTGCGAACCTCGAAAAATTCCAGCCACTGTTGGGATGGACAGATGGTCGGACAGCTGTGTACGGATGCCATACGATCCCCGTAGCAGTAGTTTTCTGCACATTCGTGTGCATGAACCCAGTGTGACCATGTGGACAGGCGTGATGCCAGTAGAGCGCTTCGCTCTCAGACTGCAGGCTTACTTGTAGTTCCTAGGGTTTGTAAGAGTAGAATGGGAGGCAGAGCCTTCAGCTTTCAGGCTCCTCTCCTGTGGAACCAGCTCCCAATTCAGATCAGGGAGACAGACACCCTCTCTACTTTTAAGATTAGGCTTAAAACTTTCCTTTTTGCTAAAGCTTATAGTTAGGGCTGGATCAGGTGACCCTGAACCATCCCTTAGTTATGCTGCTATAGACGTAGACTGCTGGGGGGTTCCCATGATGCACTGTTTCTTTCTCTTTTTGCTCTGTATGCACCACTCTGCATTTAATCATTAGTGATTGATCTCTGCTCCCCTCCACAGCATGTGTTTTTCCTGGTTCTCATCCCTCAGCCCCAACCAGTCCCAGCAGAAGACTGCCCCTCCCTGAGCCTGGTTCTGCTGGAGGTTTCTTCCTGTTAAAAGGGAGTTTTTCCTTCCCACTGTAGCCAAGTGCTTGCTCATAGGGGGTCGTTTTGACCGTTGGGGTTTTACATAATTATTGTATGGCCTTGCCTTACAATATAAAGCGCCTTGGGGCAACTGTTTGTTGTGATTTGGTGCTATATAAAAAAAATTGATTGATTGATTGATTGATGCCACATCGCACTCACACAGCAGCAAAGCAAATACATGCTGTACATTCATTCATTCATTCATCTTCTACCGCTTAGGTCCAATTAAGGGTCGCGGGGGGCTGGAGCCTATCCCAGCAGTCATAGAGCATGAGGCGGGGTACACCCAGGACAGGACGCCAGTCTGTCGCAGGGCCACAAATAGACAAACAAACACAGACACACCCACACACACCTACGGACAATTTTAAAGAGTCCAGTCCACCTAACCCGCATGTCTTTGGATGTGGGAGGAAACCGGAGCACCCGGAGGAAACCCACGCAAACACGGGGAGAACATGCAAACTCCACACAGAAAGGCCACGGGAATTGAACCCACGACCTTCTCGCTGTGAGGCAACAGTGCTAACCACTAAGCCACCGTGCTGCCCATGCTGTACAAATGTACATAAATTGAAGAAAATGTGTAAAGACCAAATAATGAGAGCCCATAGAACATTATAGAAACAATGACTGTACTGTTTAAATGTAAGACAATCATGTTACTGGTAATGATTTGTAAGTGATGCCTGATGACCTCACAGTATGTGTTGGAAATGATGAAACAAATGGATTTTGTTTTCTCTGTTAAAAAAAAAATAATTCCTGTTATAAAGAGCAGACAGTACAAGAATTGTCATCCTTCTGTTCCTCTATGTTCATGTACCATGGCCATGGACGTAACAAGGAAGTAATGAACTGACATGAATGAATTGATGTGCTCATATCATGAAAACATCAGCCAGCTCTGTGCATCAAGCTGTCCAGCACACGGCACGCCAAGGACACCACATCATGTGAACTATAACTCACATGGTGGATGAGTCATTTGATCGCCTGCTGGCCATTCACATGAATCAGACGGACATATTCACATGGGGCAGCCTGGCTGATGGTGTCTGCAGTGCACACTGAGGCACAGCTGAATGCATTCCAAAGGTGATATGTGGGTTTTATTTTTTACCCGACGACACATGCATTGTGGTAGCATGTTGGGAGATGATGTTCTTCATGCCATAATATGTGTTTCTCCTGCTGTGAGTAGCAATGACACAGCAGTCAGGTGCAGCTGTGACTGGATGCTCATCGCCGTGTGCACTGAGACATGGTTGGGGTGATCCAAAGGTGATCCAGTATGTTTTTTTATTTTTCCCCATGTAGTCATCATTTGCAGACATGTGTGCACCACCGTGCCTTGCACATGGGTGATGAGAGCACATGTGACAACATGGTTCCCCAGCTTTGTGTTGTGGATGCGGCGGCTGTGATGTGGAATGGTGCAAGACATAGGAACAGTCACTGGCTGTGGGCCGTGTTCAGCTCCCTCCCTGCTTGATTTTGAATGACATCCAACCCATAACGTGATTACATGTCAACCATGATCCACTGAGAAATGCATAACTGTAGTGGGTGTGAAAATGTTGATCATGTCAGTATGGATCACCAATGAGTGACATGCCTACCTGTCCAGAGCAGCAACATGCTAACATGAATGGGCTCCCATGCTGATCTGTCAGTCAGGCTGTCACATGACAGATGGACCGTGTGGACGTGCGATCGGATGTCATGTGACGTGCCTGACTGGTCAGATGGTGCACTGGCACTGTAACATGCAGCCAGTGCGGCTGGGTTTTTATTTCTATCTCTGTTGCGGTGGTGTCGGAATGGTGCTGGCTGGTCCTCCAGGAGGACATGCGGGATATGCCATGATAGGTGTTCCACAGCTGTCAGCTGTTCATCAACGCACTATACTGCACTGCAGCCACTTTTTGAGCCTTCGCAGCTGCACCTCAACAATGTAGCTCGTGGGGGGGGGGGGGGGGGAGACACACTGCACAACTCGCTGCCATTTGGTGTTGCTCAGGGGGAGCGCACACTTGCACGCCATTTGTTGTTGTCTCAAAGAAAGGGTCAGCCAGGACTCAAGATAGATTCAAGGACTAAAAAAAAAAAAAACATTAGACATCTGGTTACAGGATGCCAACAAAATTCACAGAGCTAATTTCAGTGCCACACTGACAACTGGATGAACTGGCAATGAGTGGTGGAAACACCAGTGCTGATATCCTGCAGGCCAGAGTAGTTGATTGACTGTGGGCCATGCTGTGTGGGTGTACTGTGGAGAATCAATCAATCAATCAAATTTTTTTATATAGCCAAATCACACCACAAACAGTTGCCCCAGAGGCGCTTTATATTGTAAGGCAAGGCCATACAATAATTATGTAAAACCCCAACGGTCAAAACGACCCCCTGTGAGCAAGCACTTGGCTACAGTGGGAAGGAAAAAACTCCCTTTTAACAGGAAGAACCTCCAGCAGAACCAGGCTCAGGGAGGGGCAGTCTTCTGCTGGGACTGGTTGGGGCTGAGGGAGAGAACCAGGAAAAAGACATGCTGTGGAGGGGAGCAGAGATCGATCACTAATGATAAATGCAGAGTGGTGCATACAGAGCAAAAAGAGAAAGAAACAGTGCATCATGGGAACCCCCCAGCAGTCTACGTCTATAGCAGCATAACTAAGGGATGGTTCAGGGTCACCTGATCCAGCCCTAACTATAAGCTTTAGCAAAAGGAAAGTTTTAAGCCTAATCTTAAAAGTAGAGAGGGTGTCTGTCTCCCTGATCTGAATTGGGAGCTGGTTCCACAGGAGAGGAGCCTGAAAGCCTGAAGGCTCTGCCTCCCATTCTACTCTTACAAACCCTAGGAACTACAAGTAAGCCTGCAGTCTGAGAGCGAAGCGCTCTATTGGGGTGATATGGTACTATTGAGGTCCCTAAGATAAGATGGGACCTGATATTCAAACCTTATAAGTAAGAAGAAGAATTTTAAATTCTATTCTAGAATTAACAGGAAGCCAATGAAGAGAGGCCAATATGGGTGAGATATGCTCTCTCCTTCTAGTCCCCGTCAGTACTCTAGCTGCAGCATTTTGAATTAACTGAAGGCTTTTCAGGGAACTTTTAGGACAACCTGATAATAATGAATTACAATAGTCCAGCCTAGAGGAAATAAATGCATGAATTAGTTTTTCAGCATCACTCTGAGACAAGACCTTTCTGATTTTAGAGATATTGCGTAAATGCAAAAAGCAGTCCTACATATTTGTTTAATATGCGCTTTGAATGACATATCCTGATCAAAAATGACTCCAAGATTTCTCACAGTATTACTAGAGGTCAGGGTAATGCCATCCAGAGTAAGGATCTGGTTAGACACCATGTTTCTAAGATTTGTGGGGCCAAGTACAATAACTTCAGTTTTATCTGAGTTTAAAAGCAGGAAATTAGAGGTCATCCATGTCTTTATGTCTGTAAGACAATCCTGCAGTTTAGCTAATTGGTGTGTGTCCTCCTGGCTTCATGGATAGATAAAGCTGGGTATCATCTGCGTAACAATGAAAATTTAAGCAATACCAGTCTATAATACTGCCTAAGGGAATCATGTATAAAGTGAATAAAATTGGTCCTAGCACAGAACCTTGTGGAACTCCATAATTAACTTTAGTCTGTGAAGGAAGATTCCCCATTTACATGAACAAATTGTAATCTATTAGACAATATGATTCAAACCACAGCAGCGCAGTGCCTTTAATACCTATGGCATGCTCTAATCTCTGTAATAAAATTTATGGTCAACAGTATCAAAAGCAGCACTGAGGTCTAACAGAACAAGCACAGAGATGAGTCCACTGTCGAGGCCATAAGAAGATCATTTGTAACCTCACTAATGCTGTTCTGTACTATGATGAATTCTAAAACCTGACTGAAACTCTTCAAATAGACCATTCCTCTGCAGATGATCAGTTAGCTGTTTTACAACTACCCTTCAAGAATTTTTGAGAGAAAAGGAAGGTTGGAGATTGGCCTATAATTAGCTAAGATAGCTGGGTCAAGTGATGGCTTTTTAAGTAATGGTTTAATTACTGCCACCTTAAAAGCCTGTGGTACATAGCCAACTAACAAAGATAGATTGATCATATTTAAGATCGAAGCATTAAATAATGGTAGGGCTTCCTTGAGCAGCCTGGTAGGAATGGGGTCTAATAAACATGTTGATGGTTTGGATTAAGTAACTAATGAAAATAACTCAGACAGAACAATCGGAGAGAAAGAGTCTAACCAAATACCGGCATCACTGACAGCAGCCAAAGATAACGATATGTCTTTGGGATGGTTATGAGTAATTTTTTCTCTAATAGTTAAAATTTTGTTAGCAAAGAAAGTCATGAAGTCATTACTAGTTAAAGTTAATGGAATACTCAGCTCAATAGAGCTCTGACTCTTTGTCAGCCTGGCTACAGTGCTGAAAAGAAACCTGGGGTTGTTCTTATTTTCTTCAATTAGTGATGAGTAGAAAGATGTCCTAGCTTTACGGAGGGCTTTTTTATAGAGCAACAGACTCTTTTTCCAGGCTAAGTGAAGATCTTCTAAATTAGTGAGACGCCATTTCCTCTCCAACTTACGGTTATCTGCTTTAAGCTACGAGTTTGTGAGTTATACCACGGAGTCAGACACTTCTGATTTAAAGCTCTCTTTTTCAGAGGAGCTACAGCATCCAAAGTTGTCTTCAATGAGGATGTAAAACTATTGACGAGATACTCTATCTCCCTTACAGAGTTTAGGTAGCTACTCGCACTGTGTTGGTATATGGCATTAGAGAACATAAAGAAGGAATCATATCCTTAAACCTAGTTACAGCGCTTTCTGAAAGACTTCTAGTGTAATGAAACTTATTCCCCACTGCTGGGTAGTCCTCAGAGTAAATGTAAATGTTATTAAGAAATGATCAGACAGAAGGGAGTTTTCAGGGAATACTGTTAAGTCTTCTATTTCCATACCATAAGTCAGAAACAAGATCTAAGATATGATTAAAGTGGTGGGTGGACTCATTTACTTTTGAGCAAAGCCAATAGGTCTAATAATAGATAAATGCAGTGTTGAGGCTGTCATTCTCAGCATCTGTGTGGATGTTAAAATCGCCCACTATAATTATCTTATCTGAGCTAAGCACTAAGTCAGGACAAAAGGTCTGAAAATTCAAGAGAAAACTCACAGTAACGACCAGGTGGACGATAGATATAACAAATAAAACTGGTTTTTTGGGACTTCAATTTGGATGGACAAGACTAAGAGATCAAGCTTTCAAATGAATTAAAGCTCTGTCTGGGTTTTTTGATTAATTAATAAGCTGGAATGGAAGATTGCTGCTAATCCTCCGCCCCGGCCCGTGCTACGAGCATTCTGACAGTTAGTGTGACTCGGGGGTGTGACTCATTTAAACTAACATATCATCCTGCTGTAACCAGGTTTCTGTAAGGCAGAATAAATCAATATGTTGATCACTTATTATATCATTTACCAACAGGGACTTAGAAGAGAGAGACCTAATGTTTAATAGACCACATTTAACTGTTTTAGTCTGTGGTGCAGTTGAAGGGCTATATTATTTTTCTTTTTGAATTTTATGCTTAAATAGATTTTTGCTGGTTATTGGTAGTCTGGGAGCAGGCACCGTCTCTACGGGGATGGGTATGAGGGATGGCAGGGGAGAGAAGCTGCAGGAGGTGTGTAAGACTACAACTCTGCTTCCTGGTCCAACCTGGATAGTCACGGTTTGGAGGATTTAAGAAAATTGGCCAGATTTCTAGAAATGATAGCTGCTCCATCCAAAGTGGGATGGATGCCGTCTCTCCTAACAAGACCAGGTTTTCCCAGAAGCTTTGCCAATTATCTATGAAGCCCACCTCATTTTTGGACACCACTCAGACAGCCAGCAATTCAAGGAGACCATGCGGCTAAACATGTCACTCCCAGTCCGATTGGGGAGGGGCCAGAGAAAACTACAGAGTCCGACATTGTTTTGCAAAGTTACACACCGATTTAATGTTAATTTTAGTGACCTCCGATTGGCGTAACCGGGTGTCATTACTGCCGACGTGAATTACAATCTTACCAAATTTACGCTAGCGTTAGCCAGCAGTTTCAAATTTCCTTCAATGTCGCCTGCTCTGGCCCCGGAAGACAAATTGACTATGGTTTGCTGGTGTCGCTAACTTTACATTTCTCAAAACAGAGTCGCCAATAACCAGAGTTTGATCCTCGGCGGGTTGTGTCCTGGGATGAGGGTTGCCCCTGTACACACATGCCCACATCTGGTCATAAGGGAACACACTGCCCTGGGTAGGCGGTCGCACGGAACGTGGGCCCGTATATGACTGCTTGCAGTCCTAGTTATTCTTCTTCTTCTTCTTCTTCTTCTTCTTATTATTTTATTATTATTCTTTACACTTTCAAATCGAAATTTCGGCCCTTTCCCGTGCTCAAAAACTCACCAAACTTTCCGAAGTCATCTGGCCAGATCCAAAAATTCGATTTTGGGAGCGTCGCACATGGTCGCAGCGAAATCGCGAAATAGCGCCCCCTAGAAATTTCAAAAACCCCTCCATGTTGGGCTTTTTTCTTCGTGGCCTCACGAAATTCGGTACACATATTTACCATGCCAGGATGCACAAAAAAGTCTCTTACTGTCATGGTGAAATATCAACAGGAAGTCGGCCATTTTGATTTTAAGTTTCGATTTTGAGGTAATTTTTGCTGTTTTTGGCCATTTCCACTAAATCAATTCAAAAATCAAATCAATTTTATTTATATGGAAGGACAGAAGCCAGAGAAAGCACCAAAGAACTGCTCGGCTTGGTTGCTCTCTCCGGCCCGAGACTGGGTGATGACAGTTGACCTGGAGAGGCAGCTGAAAATACCACCGCACATCACCCAGACCAAACTGAGACCAGACATCATCCTTGTCTCTGAGGCTACAAGGCAACTGGCCATGCTCGAGTTAACAGTTCCGTGGGAAGCTAGGATGGAGGAGGCACAGGAGAGAAAGAGGGAGAAGTACCAGGAGCTGGTGGAGGATTGTCGAAGGAGTGGTTGGAGGACCAGATACATGCCAGTGGAGGTGTGGAGCCGGGGATTTCCCAGCCACTCACTGAGCAAGGCCTACGGCACACTCGGTATAACAGGTGCCAATCGAAAGAGAGCCATTAACAGCAACGCAGAGGCTGTGGAGAAAGCGTCCAGATGGCTCTGGCTGAAGAGGGGAGAGAGGTGGAGGTAGTAGAATGCCACTTGGACACAGGCCGGGGTTTGATCAGCCCCGGTTGGGTCGCCTGGATTAGGTGTCTGTTGTGAGACCCAAACACCCAGTGACTCCAGGAAACAACACTGATGATGTGTCCAAGTTAGTGCATCAGGGGATGTTTGCAAAAGTGAGACAACCTGGGAAACCAGTGACAACCAGGAATAGACTTGGTGACGACCACGAAGAGCGTGGTGACATCTGGACAGACAGAGGACGGCCGGAGAGATGGCAACCCGGGTTGGGAGGGTTGGCAGCCCAAACCAATTCTTCTGAGAGGAAGAACCCAAAGCAGCTACGAACCCACTAAGGAAGAATACCCCCAGGGGTGCCTGAGAGGGGGGGAGGATGAGCACCCCATCAGGACGGACCTAAGAACGACGACTCAGGAAAATGGATTAACGACAATGGCAACAATGTGCATCTGTGGAAAAACCTGCAAGAATGAGAGAGGCTTAAAGATACATCAAGGCAGGATGAGATGCTTGACAGTGGCAACGATGACACGACGCACAGAAGTTATTTCTGGTCAGATGCAGGAGGAGCCAGGCCCGGAGGCAACCCACAGTGCCCAGAGCCTCCTAGAGTCACCAGTGCCTGCTGCCAGCAGCTCACCTGACACCCAAAGCCCCCTCCAAGAAACATCACCTCTCAACAACCTGCAGGATCCCCAAAGTCAGCAAGCTCCAGCAACAACAAGCTGGGCTCCTTCAGCCCAACCAAGGATCCAGTGGCCCCAGTCCTCAAAGAGAGTAGAGTGGAAGCAGTCTGATGAGGATGTGGACCAGATCCTGGAGGTGGCTGTCAAGGGGGACGTAGACCAGAGGATGAAAACGATGACAACCCTCATAGTGAACATGTTAGCAGAGCGATTTGGAACTGAGGCCCCTAAGCCAGTACCATCGGCATATGCTCTGAGCCACAGAGCAAGGAAGATCCAGCGCCTCATGGAAGAGCTCAAGCTGCTAAAGAAGCAATACAAAACAGCAGGGGAAGTTGAGCGAGCTGGCCTAGCAGACCTGAGAGCAATCCTGAGGAAGCAGCTGTTGACCCTGCAGAGGGCAGAGTTCCACAGGAGGAGGCGGAAAGAGAGAGCCAGGAAGAGGGCAGCTTTCCTGGCTAATCCTTTCAAGTTGACCAAGCAGCTCCTTGGCCAAAAGAGGATGGGCCGCCTCACTTGCTCGAAGGAGGAGATCAACAACCACCTCAAGGCCACATACAGTGATCCCAGCAGAGAACAGCTGCTAGGCTCATGCGATGCACTGATAGAACCACCAGAGCCTACTTCAGGTTTCACCCTGAAGGAGCCAAGCCTAAGTGAAGTGGAGGAAGTGGTGAGGGGAGCAAGATCAAGCTCAGCACCAGGCCCAAGCGGAGTGCCATATAGGGTCTACAAGAACTGCCCGAAACTGCTACTGGAGGTATGCTGAGGGAGTGTACATACCGAAAGAGGAAAAGTCTGAGAACATCGACCAGTTTTGGGTAATCTCCTTGCTAAGTGTGGAGAGCAAAATCTTCTTCAGCATCGTGGCCAAGAGACTCTCCAACTTCCTGCTGAGCAATAAGTACATCGATACGTCTGTACAGGAGGGAGGGATTCCAGGAGTCCCCGGTTGCCTGAAACACACAGGCGTGGTAACCCAGCTCATCAGGGAGGCGAAAGAGGACAGAGGTGACCTGGCTGTGCTGTGGCTGGATCTCACGAACGCTTATGGTTCCATACCCCATAAGCTGGTGGAGGTCGCACTGGAGAAACATCATATACCCCAGAAGGTGAGAAGCCTCATCCTGGACTACTATAGTACGTTCAGCTTGAGAGTTTCATCTGGCCAGCTGACATCTGACTGGCACCAGCTGGAAGTGGGTATAATCACTGGTTGTACCATATCAGTGACCCTTTTCGCCACTGGCAATGAATATGCTGGCCAAGGGAGCTGAGAGAGAATGCAGAGGTCCTCTCAGCAAGTCTGGAGTAAGGCAACCGCCCATCAGAGCCTTCGTGGACGACCTCACAGTGACGACATCAACCGTACCAGGAGCCAGACGGATTCTGCAAGAGTTGGAGAGGATCATGGTTTGAACATGTTAGAAACCAGCTACACACTATTGAAGAGTCCATAAAAACAAATAAATTCTGGGAAAATTGGAACAGCCTAAATAAACAAAATCATGAAGATCTACCCATAGAAAATGGAGATGTATGGGCAAACCACTTCACCAAGGTATTCAAATAGAGAAAAACAAACAGAAACAACACAAGACAAACTACAAAGCTTAGAGTCAGCCATAAAAGATTACAAGAACCCACTAGATGACCACGTGACCCTAAAGAACTGCAGGACAAAATCAAATCAACTGAAACCAAGAAGGCCTGTGGTGTTGACAACATCCTAAAGGAAATGATCAAATTCTCAGATCCTAAATTCCAATTGGCCATATTAAAGCTCTTTAACATTGTCCTCAGCTCCGGGATCTTCCCCAGTATTTGAAACCAGGGACTGATAACGCCTCTCCACAAAAGCGGTGACAGACTTGACCCTAATAACTACCGTGGAGTCTGTGTCAACAGCAGCCTCGAGAAAAATCTTCTGCATGATAACCACAGACTCCCACACTTCCTTACTGAAAACGATGCTCTGAGCAAATCCCAAATAATTTTTTTTAACAACTTACCGTACAACAGATCATATTTTCACCCTCAGCACCCTGATTGACAACTAAATCAACAAAAACAATGGAAAACTATTCTCCTGTTTTGTAGATTTCAAAAAGCATTTGATTCAACTTGGCACAAGGGTCTGCTGTACAAACTGTTGGAAACTGGGGTTGGGGGAAAACCATATGACATCATAAAGTCAATGTGCACAACAACAAGTGTGCTATTAAGGGCCCCGTTACACTTAGCACAAATGAGCAGGAATCAAACAGAATCAGCCGGAGTGGGAAAAATAGCCAGAGACACAGTCAGGGGGGACAGATATTCTGACAGCTGTGACCAGGCAGGGGTCCACTCGCATCCTGTTCAGTTTTCTGAAACACAAGGGGCTGGATGGTGTTGAAGACACTTGAGAAGTCCAGGAAGAGAATCCTCACTGTACCGCATCCCTTATGCAGGTGCAAGTGAGCTTTGGGTAGCAGGTAGAGTATGGCATCCTCCATAGCAACACCTGCCTGGTGTTGGTGTAAACTGTAGACAGTCAATCAATCAATTTTTTTTTATATAGCGCCAAATCACAACAAACAGTTGCCCCAAGGCGCTTTATATTGTAAGACAAGGCCATACAATAATTATGTAAAACCCCAACGGTCAAAATGACCCCCTGTGAGCAAGCACTTGGCTACAGTGGGAAGGAAAAAACTCCCTTTTAACAGGAAGAAACCTCCAGCAGAACCAGGCTCAGGGAGGGGCAGTCCTTTGCTGGGACTGGTTGGGGCTGAGGGAGAGAACCAGGAAAAAGACATGCTGTGGAGGGGAGCAGAGATCGATCACTAATGAATCGATCACTATGGAGCGCCTTGGGGCAACTGTTTGTTGTGATTTGGCGCTATATAAGAAAAAAATTGATTGATTGATTGATTGATTGATTGATAATGATTAAATGCAGAGTGGTGCATACAGAGCAAAAAGAGAAAGAAACAGTGCATCATGGGAACCCCCCAGCAGTCTACGTCTATAGCAGCATAACTAAGGGATGGTCCAGGGTCACCTGATCCAGCCCTAACTATAAGCTTTAGCAAAAAGGAAAGTTTTAAGCCTAATCTTAAAAGTAGAGAGGGTGTCTGTCTCCCTGATCTGAATTGGGAGCTGGTTCCACAGGAGAGGAGCCTGAAAGCTGAAGGCTCTGCCTCCCATTCTACTCTTACAAACCCTAGGAACTACAAGTAAGCCTGCAGTCTGAGAGCGAAGCGCTCTATTGGGGTGATATGGTACTACGAGGTCCCTAAGATAAGATGGGACCTGATTATTCAAAACCTTATAAGTAAGAAGAAGAATTTTAAATTCTATTCTAGAATTAACAGGAAGCCAATGAAGAGAGGCCAATATGGGTGAGATATGCTCTCTCCTTCTAGTCCCCGTCAGTACTCTAGCTGCAGCATTTTGAATTAACTGAAGGCTTTTTAGGGAACTTTTAGGACAACCTGATAATAATGAATTACAATAGTCCAGCCTAGAGGAAATAAATGCATGAATTAGTTTTCAGCATCACTCTGAGACAAGACCTTTCTGATTTTAGAGATATTGCGTAAATGCAAAAAAGCAGTCCTACATATTTGTTTAATATGCGCTTTGAATGACATATCCTGATCAAAAATGACTCCAAGATTTCTCACAGTATTACTAGAGGTCAGGGTAATGCCATCCAGAGTAAGGATCTGGTTAGACACCATGTTTCTAAGATTTGTGGGGCCAAGTACAATAACTTCAGTTTTATCTGAGTTTAAAAGCAGGAAATTAGAGGTCATCCATGTCTTTATGTCTGTAAGACAATCCTGCAGTTTAGCTAATTGGTGTGTGTCCTCTGGCTTCATGGATAGATAAAGCTGGGTATCATCTGCGTAACAATGAAAATTTAAGCAATACCGTCTAATAATACTACCTAAGGGAAGCATGTATAAAGTGAATAAAATTGGTCCTAGCACAGAACCTTGTGGAACTCCATAATTAACTTTAGTCTGTGAAGAAGATTCCCCATTTACATGAACAAATTGTAATCTATTAGACAAATATGATTCAAACCACCGCAGCGCAGTGCCTTTAATACCTATGACATGCTCTAATCTCTGTAATAAAATTTTATGGTCAACAGTATCAAAAGCAGCACTGAGGTCTAACAGAACAAGCACAGAGATGAGTCCACTGTCCGAAGCCATAAGAAGATCATTTGTAACCTTCACTAATGCTGTTTCTGTACTATGATGAATTCTAAAACCTGACTGAAACTCTTCAAATAGACCATTCCTCTGCAGATGATCAGTTAGCTGTTTTATAACTACCCTTTCAAGAATTTTTGAGAGAAAAGGAAGGTTGGAGATTGGCCTATAATTAGCTAAGATAGCTGGGTCAAGTGATGGCTTTTTAAGTAATGGTTTAATTACTGCCACCTTAAAAGCCTGTGGTACATAGCCAACTAACAAAGATAGATTGATCATATTTAAGATCGAAGCATTAAATAATGGTAGGGCTTCCTTGAGCAGCCTGGTAGGAATGGGGTCTAATAAACATGTTGATGGTTTGGATGAAGTAACTAATGAAAATAACTCAGACAGAACAATCAGAGAGAAAGAGTCTAACCAAATACCGGCATCACTGAAAGCAGCCAAAGATAACGATACGTCTTTGGGATGGTTATGAGTAATTTTTTCTCTAATAGTTAAAATTTGTTAGCAAAGAAAGTCATGAAGTCATTACTAGTTAAAGTTAAAGGAACACTCAGCTCAATAGAGCTCTGACTCTTTGTCAGCCTGGCTACAGTGCTGAAAAGAAACCTGGGGTTGTTCTTATTTTCTTCAATTAGTGATGAGTAGAAAGATGTCCTACTTTTACGGAGGGCTTTTTTATAGAGCAACAGAATCTTTTTCCAGGCTAAGTGAAGATCTTCTAAATTAGTGAGAAGTCATTTCCTCTCCAACTTACAGGTTATCTGCTTTAAGCTATGAGTTTGTGAGTTATACCACGGAGTCAGGCACTTCTGATTTAAAGCTCTCTTTTTTAGAGGAGCTACAGCATCCAAAGTTGTCTTCAATGAGGATGTAAAACTATTGACGAGATACTCTATCTCCCTTACAGAGTTTAGGTAGCTACTCTGCACTGTGTTGTTATATGGCATTAGAGAACATAAAGAAGGAATCATATCCTTAAACCTAGTTACAGCGCTTTCTGAAAGACTTCTAGTGTAATGAAACTTATTCCCCACTGCTGGGTAGTCCATCAGAGTAAATGTAAATGTTATTAAGAAATGATCAGACAGAAGGGAGTTTTCAGGGAATACTGTTAAGTCTTCTATTTCCATACCATAAGTCAGAACAAGATCTAAGATATGATTAAAGTGGTGGGTGGACTCATTTACTTTTTGAGCAAAGCCAATTGAGTCTAATAATAGATTAAATGCAGTGTTGAGGCTGTCATTCTCAGCATCTGTGTGGATGTTAAATCGCCCACTATAATTATCTTATCTGAGCTAAGCACTAAGTCAGACAAAAGGTCTGAAAATTCACAGAGAAACTCACAGTAACGACCAGGTGGACGATAGATAACAAATAAAACTGGTTTTTGGGACTTCCAATTTGGATGGACAAGACTAAGAGTCAAGCTTTCAAATGAATTAAAGCTCTGTCTGGGTTTTTGATTAATTAATAAGCTGGAATGGAAGATTGCTGCTAATCCTCCCCCTCGGCCCGTGCTACGAGCATTCTGACAGTTAGTGTGACTCGGGGGTGTTGACTCATTTAAACTAACATATTCATCCTGCTGTAACCAGGTTTCTGTAAGGCAGAATAAATCAATATGTTGATCAATTATTATATCATTTACCAACAGGGACTTAGAAGAGAGAGACCTAATGTTTAATAGACCACATTTAACTGTTTTAGTCTGTGGTGCAGTTGAAGGTGCTATATTATTTTTTCTTTTTGAATTTTTATGCTTAAATAGATTTTTGCTGGTTATTGGTGGTCTGGGAGCAGACACCGTATCTACGGGGATGGGGTAATGAGGGGATGGCAGGGGGAGAGAAGCTGCAGAGAGGTGTGTAAGACTACAACTCTGCTTCCTGGTCCCAACCCTGGATAGTCACGGTTTGGAGGATTTAAGAAAATTGGCCAGATTTCTAGAAATGAGAGCTGCTCCATCCAAAGTGGGATGGATGCCGTCTCTCCTAACAAGACCAGGTTTTCCCCAGAAGCTTTGCCAATTATCTATGAAGCCCACCTCATTTATTGGACACCACTCAGACAGCCAGCAATTCAAGGAGAACATGCGGCTAAACATGTCACTCCCGGTTTGATTGGGGAGGGGCCCAGAGAAAACTACAGAGTCCCACATTGTTTTTGCAAAGTTACACACCGATTTAATGTTAATTTAGTGACCTCCGATTGGCGTAACCGGGTGTCATTACTGCCGACGTGAATTACAATCTTACCAAATTTACGCTTAGCCTTAGCCAGCAGTTTCAAATTTCCTTCAATGTCGCCTGCTCTGGCCCCCGGAAGACAATTGACTATGGTTGCTGGTGTCGCTAACTTCACATTTCGCAAAACAGAGTCGCCAATAACCAGAGTTTGATCCTCGGCGGGTGTGTCGTCGAGTGGGGAAAAACGGTTAGAAATGTGAACGGGTTGGCGGTGTACACGGGGCTTCTGTTTAGGGCTACGCTTCCTCCTCACACTCACCCAGTCGGCCTGCTTTCCCGGCTGCTCGGGATCTGCCAGGGGGTAACTAACGGCGGCTAAGCTACCTTGGTCCGCACCGACTACAGGGGCCTGGCTAGCTGTAGAATTTTCCA